>NC_138888.1:36818249-37028587 GCF_965194825.1 Balaenoptera physalus
ATTTTCTCATCTCAGACTAGGAGACATTTGACAAATTATGTTTTGCAAATGGTTATTTTGAGTAGCTGAGATGCCGTATTTGATATGGCCCATGATTGTGATGTTTATATTATGAGCAATATCACTTTCCTTGTTTTTTATTATAATCCTTTTTTCCTGCCCAATTCAAGATGGCTGAAGGAGTGCTTCTGGCCCCTGCAGCGACTAAGTGCTGCAATATGCTTTCTGTCTGCTCCCCTGACCTCAGGAACACAAAGTAGGCTTCTAAAGATTCCACTGTTTGCTTCAAGCCTCACGCTGGGTCCCTGCTGTTGACCACATTTTGAATGTTTTTCTTATGATTTTTCAACTACTTCCTCGGAAAAAAGGTTCATTTCTGGAATCATCTGTTGGTAATTAGGGTAACCAGCTACTTGTCTTGTATTATACGGTCTGGATGAAGATTTCGTGGGTATTGGTGTTCCAAGTCACCTTTGTATTGTAGCAGAGTATTGGTTCATTGGGAGAGTTTGGGAATCACTTAGCTTCTATAATCTGGAGGCTCTCGGTCAATACATAGTAACGTTGTTGATAATGATGATAATTGGAATTTGTAGTGATTCATAGTTACAAAGCAACTTGTGAATATTCATTTATCCAACAGAAATTCTGTTTATCCAACAGAATTCTGGTTATACAACAGAATTTCCTATTAAATTAAATTGCTCAAATTCTGTTTATCTAACAGAATTTTCTAAGGTCTACTATACGCTAGGTACTCAGGATTTAAATATTAGTAGAACATGGTCCTACTCTCACAAAGTTCATAAGGAAGTAAGATACAGTAATTTATTTGGTCCTCACAATAATCCTGTGAGATAGGATTTATTTTTTCAGGTATGATTATTTAGGCTGGGAGAAGTTATGTCGATATTGTCACATTCGAAGGAGGCCATGCGGATCCTCAAATCTAGGCTTCTTTGCTCCAAACTCTTGCTCTTTCCCATGAGCCTAGGCTCTGGACTCAGACGTCTGCATTCTCATTCTGAACTCCACCACTAATTAGCTGTGAGACCTCGCAAAATTACTTAGCCTCTTTTAGCTTCAGCCTCTTCACCTGTAAAATGGGGGAAATAATCTTCTTGCCTCCAGTGTTATTGTGAGGGTCATAAGATAAGCACGTGAAGCACTTAGCACAGTGCCTGGTGCTTAGTAAGTCTCAATAGATACTACCTGTGATGGGAATAACAAGAATCATCATGATTACAGCTACAGTAGGAAGCTTGCCTGCTAGACATTCTTATAAGCTCCTGGAGAAAAATATCATGTTTGCAGAAGAGCAGTGGGACCAAGAAATTTATGTCAGTTTCCATTTTTTTGCTAGTGATTATGGCTACATATATATATATATATATATATATATATATATGTATATATATATAATCATTTATTCAATAATGAAATACTTATTAAGCATATATTACGTGCCAGGCATGGATCTAGGTGCTGGAAGCTTACATTCCAGGAGCTATTTAACCATCTCTTGAGAGATGGTTATTTTCAATATCTGCATTTTACATGCAAAGGAAATAAGACTCAGAGAGCTGTATACTTACAATTATATATAACATCTCTTTCTCTCCCTCTCTCTCTCTCTCTCTGTCTCCCTCTCTCTCTCTCTCTCTCTCTCTCTCTCTATATATATATATATATATATATACACACACACACACACACACAAACACACACATATAATTTGCCTGCAGTCACCTGGCTAGTAAGTGGCAGAGTCAGAATGCTAATTCAGGCCCTCTGCCACCAAGTCCATTGCTGCTTCTATTACTGTCTAGAGCAAGAGAGCTCTTTCATTCTAGAATCTGCTTTCCTTTCTTTGATGAAGGGATGGAAGTGACCATAGAACACCATACATGTTATGCAAATCTAAAGTTTTAGGTTGCTATAATTAGAATTTATTCAGAGAGGTCCAAACAAAATTTTTTTAATTTAAAAGGATAACAGATTAGATAAGAGGTGATATGGTAGATGCCCCTCTTTCCAAATAGATTCACTCTATAGACAGGTGGATATTTATCCTTAAAATCACCAAAGATATTCCATAACCATTTTTTCCCCTCACAACCAGTTTCACTGTCTAATAACAAACATGCACAGAAATCCCTTCTTTTTGTACAATGTAAATATCTAACATAAACTTGAGCAGTCACAGGCTAAAGTGAGGCTTTTACATGGCACTCAGCATGTGTTAAACTGAATTAAATTCTTTCTCATTCTAAAGCAGTGGAATTAAATATCAGCTGATCTACTCTCTTCTCATAAGATCGTCATTTATATATAATACTTAAAGCAGGCTATTTAATCCAGATTAGTTCTTTCTTTTGGTAAATAAATTCTGAATCCCATGCTTTTTCCTTTTGGCAGTTATTTATTATTATTATTATTTCACCATTTTAAATTTATCTTTGAGATTTAGCACCAGTCACACACCTAAGGTCTTAATTTCAGCCCAAGGATTTCAAATAGAATTGCCCCCTGTCTGGACCTGTGATTTCTCCCTCACAGCTTGAGGCAGCAGAGTCCTGGAAGCCATTCCTGAAAGTGTAGGCTTGCCTAATGCACTTGAAGGTGGAAGCTTGAGAGTCAATAGATAAATTGCAGGGTGAACCTTTAACACCTCGAAGAACCGAAACTTACTAAAAGATCACCTGGAGCACAGGCCTGCTTCATAATTCATTCATTCATATTTATATTTCTCTACCTGGCCTTTTCTACAGTGCACCCTAGAAACCTGTAACCAATCTGCCCACTCACCATATAGTGGCACTGAGTTCCAGATAAACATGGTGGGAGCATCGCGAAGCTCCTGTGGTTGTTTTGAATCTTAATCCTGAATTCTAACCTTCAAAACCAAATGAATTTAAGTAGCATATTTTCCCTATTACCTGTTTCACTGATCAATATCTCTAATCATCCAGGTACGAGGCAGACCCTCTGTAGAACATCAGAGTCTTCCCCCACCACTTGGCCACACACACCCAAATATATCTGAATCCCACTTAGACTCAAGCTCTGATCCTGGCTACATGGTCCCAATTGGACAATAAACTATTTATAACTATTTTTAGGGAAAACCACTTAACTGTAATATCAGTGATCTAAAACCATTTACATGTGGATAAAATGGTACCCCTTTGGGGGCGGAAAAATGGAAGAAACAAAACCATTTCTGAATTTCAGGATGATGAAATAATAATAGTAGAAAATGGACAATTCTGCATTCCATATAAATGAAACTTCTACTTAATGAAAACCTCAGTGAAATGCCACATATTGTTACAGTAGATGAACATTTATATAAGAGACAGAGAAGTATAAACCCTATGATCTGTTACCTATTACACATCAAACTTGTACTTTGCAAAGGGAGATTTAAAAAAATTCATCCTGGTGTAAAGTAATGGAGAATCTTTCTCACAAGCATTTTCTCTGCCTCCCAGTGACATCATATTTTGAGAGATGATCATGGACAAGCATAGAGTTGATACACTTATCCATCTGTGCTGAGCCGATAGGGATGGGTTCTAGGAGTGAGTGGATGGAAGGGACAGCTGCCCTTGATGAGCAGAACGGAAATCATCACTCAGGCAGTAGCCAGTGAAAGCCTTGGGTGGATGCTCCTAAAACCCGAGTATCCATTTAAAAATTAATTGCATTTGACATTGGAAACACACATCATGGATCTCATGTGGATGACTTTCCTTTGAGGTCTACAATGCTCACTGCTGTGCTGCAGATGTGCTCAGCCCCTTGTAACTACAAAATGTAATTGGGATGATCCAAATCTTTATAGTTGGATGATGAGAACCAATCATCAGAAATCAGGAAACGGGGTGAATCTGAAAGTTCCATGGTATGGGGAGGCTCAACTCCCCAAAGTGTATAATAACACCCAATTAGTCTCGAATACATTCTCACTTTGATGGTAGCCGCCACAGTCATCTGTAGTAATATGAAGAATTATTCTGGGTTAAAGTGCTGATTTTCCCTGAGAGCCTTCTTTTGGTCATACTAAGTTCACGTATTCCTTGCTCTATTTCTTTGCCTTCTCATCTTACTTATAGGCTTATTGATTCAGTGCTTAAAAACTGCAAGTTTAATCCTACAAGTGGAGATTGAAATTCTGTGCTTGCTTTCTTTTCTCAATTAAAAATTTGTGTGTGTGTGTGTTGGTAGACTAGTATTTCTTTAAAATTAAAAAGGAATTGTTTCCAGCTTTATTGAGATATAACTGAAATTCTGTACTTTAAATAACATTTTTGGGACTCCTGCGCTGCTGCTTTTCCCTGTTTTGACCCTGTGGTGTCGTATCGCGGAAAGAGATAGGGGGCTCTCTACTCTCCACGCATACCAGTCATCCTTTCAGAGACTTTGTGCTATTTCTCCAAGGCAGCCCAGCATCACTTGGCTACCACCCTGGGCTCTCTACCACTCTTCTGTTGTATGTTGTGATGTTATTGGACTTCGTGTGTGTCTCTTTTTGGCGTGGCTTGCTGAACCCTGAGCAGGTTGTTTTTGGATAGTTTGAGAATTTGGCAGACTGCTGTGCCAAAATATCTTTATGTCTTGAATTGGATGAGAAAATAAACTGTAAAATTTTACTTAGTGATAGTCCTATGCTTCAGTGAGTTTACAAGGTGAGTCTGCAAACTCAGTGTTCAGCGTTCCCCTTCCTTTCTGTTAGGATGATAACACCATTCCTCTCAAGGACAATCATTGGAGCAATTAGTGATTTCGTTATTTCGACAAAGTAAAATTCCTCATCTTTGCATAAACTCTAGCATTTTTTTTTTTTATTCTTGGTGTACCTGAGGCTTTTACACTGATTTAGTTAAATAACCCCATCAATGATATAATATTAAAGTCTTCGCAAAATTACAGAAAGAAAGAAGAAGAAAGAAAAAAAGAAAGGGAGAAAGAAAGGAAACCCTTTCTCCCTGCCAGCCTCCCAATCCCCAACACCACCAAAAACTTCCAAACTCCTCAATTTGCTTTCCATTAAGACAGTGGTTAGACAGCAGCTGTTTAGCTTCTTAAGAGAATACACGATATGGTAATAAACATCATTTCAGAAATATGCTTTTTGTCCACTTTACTAGGAAGCACAATAATGAGCTCTGCATGTTCACTACACTTTTTACTCCAGGCCCTGATTTTAATGAGGGGGGTCACTGCAATTCGTTCCCTCCCTACCTAGCAAATGGAAATGTTTGTTTTGTCTTTCAATTCCAACCACCCCTGACTTGAATTCTTCTATGCTGTGCATTGCAAAATGCTCTTTGAAGTTCATGGTGTCATCCATTTAGAATGAACCATAGGTCGGCATGTGCAGCTCCTGTCTCCAATTGTGCTTGGTGTCCCAGTTTCTCTGGGGAAGGTTCAAACCTGACAATAACCTTCACTTATGGTATAGAAATCCATGCATAATGCTGGGCTTGCCAGATGGAATCTAAAATTTTATGGCAGCTTGCTTGCTGTTTGTGTAGGAAATTCAGTTTATAGGGAGATAGAAGGGTGATGATTTTAATGCAATCAAATGTCTTGCAAGTACTTCCTGAATATCTCATGTTATATGCTCAGCTGGCTGTGTGTAATAATAGATGTGGCTCCTCTTTCTCTATAGCATTGGGCAGTCCTGGGGAAAGTGGAGAGAAGACAGATTTGGTTTAGGACAGTTGTTTGTGGGTGGAGATGTATGTGGAAGGGAGAAGGAATTGGAATTTCAGGATGCCCCAGTGTATTTTTCAGGACTCTATTTGGGAGCCCACAGAAGCAACCAGATATATCCTTTATGATAATGTTGAGTCTGGACATCTTAAAAGTTACAAGTAAAGTATTCTTTAGGAGACCATGCACTTTGCTCTATGTGGGCATAGTGCTTTATGGTTTACAAAGCTCTTTTTAAAAGACTTTTTTTTCCATTTTATCCTCACAACATTGTTCTGAAGTTAAGACTAATATTTCTGATTTCTAAACAAGAACAAAACATGGGTTTTGGAGAAGTGATGTTGGGTTGAGATTCCTGTTCTGCCATCTCATCTAACCTCCCTGGGGATTGAACAAGACAACATTCAAAAAGTGCCTGGCACACAGTAGGGGCTCCATAAATATTTTCTCTCACCCTTTCTTCTCCCTCCCATCCTTACCAGCTAGATAGGTAAACTTCAAGGAAAGAGGTTGATTGTAAGGCTGAAGATAAGCACTATTTGTATACTGAATAATCAAAGCCCTGGGTTCTTTAAATTTTGTTCTGATCATAATCAGGGTAGTACAGAATGGGCTTTCATTAAGGGTGAAATTAGTCATTGAAGAGAAGCATACCGGCAGGCTCCAAGTAACTTGAGGTATGTTGCTTGAAGATTTTTTGAGATATCATTTATGAATGAGTTGATGAATTTTATCAAATAATTAATTTTTCTATTGTAAATTTAAGTCTGTAATCCCCTTAACTCTCTGATCTTGAGGCCCTCATTTATAAAGTAGAATAGTCTGACCAGTCATTATTGTGTTGAAGGAAACTCTGAAAACTGTTTTGCCAGCCCCTTCATTTTACTGACAGAGGGAACATAACTGGTTCAAGGCCAAGCAGAGGAAACTGGACTCGAATGCACCTCTCTGTAGCCATATGACTTCTTACCCCTGGGCTAATGCACTTTCCATTATAAGTTGCAGGGAAGTCAACTCATTTCTGTGTGTTAAGAAGTGGTTATAAATTTTAACGTGTGGACCTTATCTTTTTTTTTGTACAAACAAACAAACCGCTTTTTAAAAATGGTGAAATTCAAGAGACAATTGTGAATTTAAATACTGAGCAGGTATTAAGGAATTATTATGATTTTAGATGTGTTCAAGGTAGTGTGGTTACATTGAGAAAACTATAGAGCTTATTTTTAAGAGATCCATAATGAAATATTAATAAATGAAATGATATGTCTGTGATTTGCTTCATATCATATAGTGGGGGTGGAAAGTGAGGGGATAGGAGTAAGTACAGAAAAAACAAGACTTGCTGTGAGTTGATAATGGTTGAGTTGGGTGATGGGTACATGTGGGTTCATTATGTTATTTTATTTTTATACTTGTTTGAAATGCCCCATAATTTTTAAAAATTTATATGATTGGTTATATTTTTATATACACTTGGTTTGTCCACTGTTAGGCTTTCCATTTTGTCTTCTGATCTTGTACGCACCAGCAAACATTAGTTTCTGTTTATGCTTTTCCCAAGAAATTGGTTTGCTTTTTTCTGAAAGACACTGTGAATCATGGAATTAATTTGTTGCCCTTTTTGTTTTGGATGTTAGAAAGCTTCGGACAAAATGTGTGACCTACCACATTCATTTATTCTTTCATTCATTTGACGGAGCTGAGGTGTCGCTGAGATGGCCTTCTTTGTTTCCTACCAAGTTTTTCATGAGCAGGGATTCTAGAGAATTAATTTTGGAGGCTACATGGTGCAGTGGTTAAAATTCCAGGAATTAGACTATCTGGGCTCATAACCTAGTTTTGCCACTTATCTACAGGTTAGCTTCTTTGAAGCTCAGTGTAAGCATCTGTACAATGGGGATAATAATAGAATTCACCTCCACGGTGAATGTGAGGGTTAAATGAAATAGGGCTTTTATTGCCCTTAGAGACCGGATGTAGTACATAAAAAACACTCAATAGATTTTTCTTTTATTATCAGTCAATAATTATTGAGTACCTTCTATATGCTAAATGCTAGGCTGGGAAGGGAGCTTGCAGTGGTTTCCTAACTTCACTTTGGGTTATCTCTTAACTTTGTCACATTTATTTTTTAATCCAATAATTTTGAAGTTTAGCTTTTCCTGTTGTATTTTATGTATTTTTTAAGCATTCATAAATTCTTTTTGAAATAAAGTAGCACATAAATAAAAATATTGCTTCTGAGATTATGTTTATGTCTAACTCTAGGCATATTTTAGGTAATATTTTGATGAGTAAAGTATTTGTTAATGGAGCACCCCCAGTAACCATGTAATTGAAAACTCAAAAACACAGTAGTGGGAGAAACAAAATCTGGAGTCAATGAATGCTGGAATTTAAGAAAGAGAATTGCTTAGTTTCTAAGTTGAAATTTCTCTATTAGTTGGTACTCAGCTTTCCCTAATATAAATCATTTTCTTCATATCTTCCACACTTCTTATTTAATTTTGCCAACTTTTAAAAATGTGAGCAGGGAAGTCAAATGTGTCATTATAGCAACAGATCCCTAGGGAGTTAACAAGATTTGACCCACATATTATTGTGCAACTCTTCCTCCTAATATGAGGTCTACACTGTATAACAGATATTAGTTATAGGATACATACACCCCAATGTACATAGCAGCATTATTTACAGTAGACAAGATATGGAAGCAACCTAAGTGTCCATCAACAGATGAATGGATAAAGAAGATGTGGTACATATATACAATGGAATATTACTCAGCCATAAAGAAGAATGAAATTTTGCCATTTGCAACAACATGGGTGGGCTTGGAGGGTACTATGCTAAGTGAAATAAGTATGACAGAGAAAGACAAGTACTGTATGATATCACTTATATGTGGAATCTAAAAAAGAAAACAAACTAGTGAATATAACAAAAAATAAACAAACTCATATATAGAGAACAAATTAGTGGTCACCAGTGGGGAGAGGAAAGTGGGAAAGGGCAAGATAGGGGTATGGGATTAAGAGGTACAAACTATTATGTATAAAATAAGCTTCAAGGATATATTGTACAACACATGGAATGTAGCCAATATTTTATAATAACTATAAATGGAGTATAACTTTTAAAAATTGTGAATTACTGTATTGTACATCTGTAACTTATATAATATTGTACATCAACTATACTTCAATTTAAAAAAGGAAAAAAAAAGTAACTACGATTAGTTAGTACATGGTATCAATGTTAAATTTCCTGAGTTTGGTAAGTGATAATCATGTCCTTACTCTTAAGAAATGCACACTGAAGAGTTTAGGGGTAAAAGGACATGATGTCTCCAATTTACTCTCAAATGGTTGAGAGACAGAGACAAAGAATGGGAAAAATATGTAAACAATTCATATATCTGGGTAAAGGGTATATGGAGGTTCCTTGTCCTACTAATTCTTACAGCTTTTCTGTATATTTAAAATTAGATCAAAATAAAAAGTTCTAAAAAGTAACAATAGAATTTTTTTACTTAAAATGTGAGATGTTTTTAACAGTGATGTTTCAATCTAGAAGTTATTCCCTCCCCACCTCTACCCCCGACACATAGCACTGTTAAAAATTCGCTTTTCTGTCCACAGGCAAGGGAAAGTGCTTGTTAACACTAGTATACTCTGGCATTCAATATTAAACTTAAATTGGGAATGGAACATGGAAAAAGGATGCAGAATATGTCAAGTTTCTGGCATTTCAAGGCCCAGTGAACTCTTAATGGTGACATCACGATCATCGGAAACCAGTTACAAGGATTGTCCTCATTTTACAGGTCATAGAGTTAAAAAGTTTAAATGAGTCATTCTAGTGACCCTCTCCCATAGAACACAATGTTGTGGTGACAATTCTAGAAACTACAAGCCATATCCTCACTTAAGTTCATTATGATGTTTGTGCTGGGCAGAGGCAAAGGGGCTCCTTTACCCTCCACCACTTTTTCCAACAGCGAAGCTTCTTGTGTAAATTTCAACCCACATCTGAGGCTTTAGATCAAGAAAGTTTCCCCAAATGGTCTAATTACCTGATCTTGTTGCCTTTGGGA
Source organism: Balaenoptera physalus (assembly GCF_965194825.1). Taxonomy (NCBI): domain Eukaryota; kingdom Metazoa; phylum Chordata; class Mammalia; order Artiodactyla; family Balaenopteridae; genus Balaenoptera; species Balaenoptera physalus. The sequence goes on from NC_138888.1 coordinate 36,828,067, forward strand.
AGATATACTGTGAGAGTAAAAACAATTTTCACTTGACATGAGCATTGCTACTCATTGCTGTGCATTGAGCTCTTTTAATATCGTTGTGTGTAAGGACTTGCAGGTGGGAGTCTACATCAGGGTGGGAGTTCTTTGAAAATACATGCAAATGGCTGGAAAAATTAGAGCAGAGTCTTGGATGTTGTAAGTTAAAATCACAGTGAAAGATTGATGAGTGGCCATTTCAAGCATTTATTAGAATAATGATAGCTCCACACATATGAAATAAAAATCTATTTTATGAAATATGCTATAGGAGAAATGAAAGGGAAGAATGATGCCTGATTCCTCTGATCAGGTTGCTTGTGGTTCTAATGGGGATACAAGATGAACACACCTAAGGCAATAGAGACCAAATTGGTGGACTGAAGAGCACTAGTCCTGGAGGTTTCAGGTTGGTCCCTGATTAACTGTGTAATCTCAGGAAAGTTCACCACCCTCACTAATCTGCAGCTGTGTAATCGCAGGAAAGTTCACCACCCTCCCTAATATGTAGTACTCTTATTTGTGAAATAAAGGGTTGATCAGATTCCCTTCTAACTCTAAATTTTACTTTTAATAATAACATTATAAAATTCAGTCTTTCAAGCATTGATGATATTGTTAGAAATTTGTTATATAGTGAAATAATTTTTCAAGTCTACTAGTCTTATATAAATTACGTCTGAGATTTTTAAAGTTAAAGAAGGTCAGTCTCCTAAAGTTTTAGTAATTTTTACTCTAGAAGGCGAGGAACTCTTTGGATTTATATTTTTAGCTCATGTTGGCATTCAAGCCCTGACTCATTCTATTTGAAAACAACATTGCTTTTTAAATGCCAGAATATGAAATATTTATAAGGCATATCTACAATGATTGAATAAACTATTAATATAATGCTAACACAAATAAAATGAGGTGCATGTTATCACAACCCTAGAGAAAGGAAGCAAATTAAAAAATTCAAATAAGTCAGAGGAATCAGAAGCTCCCATGAGAGGTAGCAGAACAATAATTACAGTAGTGACATTCTGAGAACTTGAGACTGGCAGGGTGTGTGTGTGTGTGTGTGTGTGTGTGTGTGTGTGTGTGTGATTGCTCCTCCACCAAAACCAAAGAGAGAGTTGACAAATCATGCCTGTTACTTCATAGTTTCATAGTTACTTCTTTGTGTTACAGATTACAAACTTTGGTCTGTCTTTTACTGATTTTCATGATACGGATAGGCCCACTTTAAGGAATTCTGATCTGTGAAAATCCCTACTTACAAAACATATCACTTCTGGAATGATCATTTCTTTGACAAAGTTACTTTACACAGCCAGCCTTGTAAGCACATAGAAAGTATGATTTGATTGTCAAACACATTTGCTGTTTAAATTGGAGTATAATGTAATTGTTTCTTGAAGAACCCCAAATTGAGCAAACAGACAAAAAAACCAGACATCAGAAAAGAACACCTTCAAAACTCAGAAATGCTAAAATATAGAATTGCTTAGTAAATTAATTATTTAGAGTCTCAAGACAAAATTATTTTTAAATGGCAATATATTAGGTCCCTTAGACACAATTCTGAAATACAAAAGTCTAGGAAAACTAGGGTTTTTTTCCACCTTTATGTGATGGCAAAATTTAAGCTGACCTGAACAAATTTGGTAGAAAACCTGACTTGAACTGATGTGAGTCTATTTATAGTCTTATTTACTTCACTTAGTGTGAATATTTGTGCTTCTTGCTGCAGAAATATTAATGTGTTTGATTACAGGGAATGACGCCAGCCTTGGCTGACTTGTTATGTAACATGCAGCAGATGTGCTGTGTTACCTTTGTAAAATCCCCAAATTCTCAAGTTTGAAATTCATATGGCCACATGGATTTCAGCTGAGGGACTATGGAAAATAATATGATATGATATGATATAATTCTTTGAGCTTCCATTGACTCCTTTATATAGATTCATATAGAATTTATATAGATTAAAAAAAAATCAATAGTTCACACTAATGCTGTAAATTTATTTTTATTTATAGGTATTTATCCCTTGCCTCTTTCAGCTTCCTGAAGAGTTGACTCTAAAATGAATTTTTCAATATAAATCATATTTTCCTATGGGTTACTTTAGTTCCCAAAGATAACAGAAACCCACAGATACTACCAATATAGGATGTATATGACTATATAAAGAGCTTCGGTTTCATTTTACAATAAAATAACTTTAAAAAACTTACCATACTTATAGGATCATACGATTAAAGGAGGAAGTTAATATTATGGTGTTAATTAAAACAAATTGAAAAATCAAAAATATACTTAGCCTATTTCTCAAAATCCAAAAGTTGTTCTTGGAGATTCAGCTGACATGTGAAAGAGATTTGCTCTCACCTCGTGAAGACTTGCTTGATATTTCTATTATGATTCCGAAATGAATACACACATTGGAAATATAAAATGTTTAGTAGCTTGCCACAGGAAGTAGCACACATTAAAAATTTTTCTTTTGATCCTGCTGCCAACTTGCTGAGTGACCTTGACCAAGCTAAATTTCTCTCTTTAAAATGATAGGTTATTTCTAATTTCTTTCCAGATTTAAATCTATAAATCTATTTTTCCACATTTCCCTCTAAAAAGTTTATGATGTTCTGGTTAACTAAAAAATAACAACATTCTGATATTGGCAAGGATTTTAGAAGCACCAAACCTCTTCAGCGTGAACATGCAAATGAGCTGTACTGCCCAGGGAGAGGCTGAAGGAGTATTCAGCGGGCCCACAAGAAGCTGTGCCAAGGATCAGCGCTCAGAGCGCTAGAAAGGCAGTGAAGCGAAGAGCTGTGTACCCTCGCCCTGAGGGGGAAGGGCTGACATATATGGGTCACCTGGAAATGCTAAATAAGACGAGTTCCGTTCTTTCTTTGGGGACCTCGGATTACAAAAGGGAAAACTGAAGAAAAGCTGGTTGTTTATAGAGTGGGTGCTAAGTGTACAGGAGAGGCGAAAAGCTTTTCTTGGAATAGACAGAAAACAAATGCCTATACTGTAGTTATTTTTCCAGGGCCCTTAGAACCACAGTAGAGCAAAAGATCAGAGATTTCAGTTCTTGGGAAATGTGCTAGGGGAGCCTCAGGATGTAGTAGAGACTTGACCAGCCTGAGGCAAAGCTAAGGAAAGTGTGTGGTGAGTTAGATTATTTAAAGCCTGCAGTCAAAATCAGAGCGACTAAGCCATGATTGAGAACAATGAAAGAATAAAAGGATTTCTGTATTTTTTGAAACCTTTCTTTAAGTAGCATACATCACCTTTTAAATCTTGCCATTATATGTGGACTATGCTTACATGTAATGGAGAATAGAAATATTATCAATCATGTTAAAGTCAAGAAAGAAATAGAAGTCAAGTATTTGTGAGTCACGTGGTTTGACGAGGCTTTCAGGGAAGAGTCAGAGTTGGGGCTCTAATGTTCTAGATAAACATGTACTTCGCTATCACGTGGCCCTGTTCCACATTTGAACAGAGCCTATTCTACTTCTGCTCACTGTATGATTGGAATGGCTTTTATGCCTGGTTATTGCATTTCTCCATGTTTTTATGGATAATTTTCCTCTCTTTCCCAGTATTACCAAACAACTTTGGTAATTGTCTGGATTACCAAAACAACTTCTTAGATGGCCTCTTTTTCTTCTACAAACTGAGGAAAGTCAACTATACTGCTGAGATTTTTTTCCTATCACAGCAAATTGCTTTGTCCTGACATCACAAGAAGGCCATACTCCTCCAGGCAGTGAGAACAAGTTTCAGGCAGAAAGAAAGTAGAAGGTCCTTTTCTGCCAGACTATGTCTTTTTATGAGAAGGGTGCTTTCCAAGAGACTTTGGTCATGTTTTATTTGCCAGACTGTATCTTAATGCCCACCCCTAGATGCAAAGGAGGCTGGGGAAACGCATGGCTGCCCCAAACAAAAATTTCCCTTAATTCTTTTGGTAAGGAATTAAGGGAAATTTACATTAGGTAAGCACAGTTTGTGATTGATACACCTTGCCAAAATTTCCCCCAGGTTTTGTTTGTTTGTTACTCTATGCCTATATGATGCTTGTCATGTAGAGTTTCACAAATTTTAGTGAAGTTAAATTTATCAGTCTTTTCTTATATGGCTTCTGTGGTTCACTGTATACTTAGACTGACTTCTCAATTCTGTTTTTTTAATTAAAATTTTTATTTTGAGATAATTGTAGATTTGCATGCAGTCGTAAGAAATAATACAGAGAAATTCCATGTATCCTTTACTGTTTTCCCCAATGGTAGCATCTTACAAAATTCTAGAACAATATCACATCCAGGATATTGACATTGATACAGTCTAGATACAGAATATTTCCATCACCATATGAATATTTGTGCTTTTTGCTGCAGAAATATTAATGTGTTTGATTACAGGGACTGACTTGGCTGACTTGTTATGTAACATGCAGCAGATGTGCTGTGTTACCCTTGTAAAATCCCAAAATTCTGAAGTTTGAAATTCTGCCCTAATCTTTATTATTTCTTTCCTTCTGATTGCTTTGGGTTTATTTTTTCCTCGTAGTCTAGATTTTTTAGCTGGGAGCTTAGATTATTGATTTGAGACTTTTCCTCTTTTCTAATATAACCATTTAGAGCTATAAATGTCCTTCTCAACACTGTTTTAATTGTGTTCCACAAATTTTGATATGTTGCATCTTTATTTTCACTCAGTTGAATGTATTTTTTTCGATTTCCCTTGAGATGTCCTTTTTGGTCTCTCCCCATTCAATTTTGTAAAAATGTACAAGTCAGTGGTTTTTAGTATATTCACAAGGTTTACAATCATCATCACTAGCTAACCTGAGGCTATTTTCATCATCCAAAAAAGAAACCCCTACCCATTAGCAGTCATTCCTCATCCCCGCTCCCTCCAGCCCCTGGCAACCGCTAATCTATCTTCTGTCTCTATGGATTTGCCTGTTTTGGATGGTTCATATAAATAGAATCATACAGTATGTGTGTCTGGCTCCTTTCACTTAGAATATTGTTCTTAAGGTTTATCCATGTTGTAGTATGTATCAGCACTTCATTACTTTTTATGGCTGAATAATATTCCATTGTTTGGATATACCACATTTTGTTTATACGTTCACTAGTTGAAGGACACTGGGATTATCTCCATCCTTTGCCTATTATGAATAATCCTGCAATGAACATTCACATACATGAATGTTTTTGTATGAACACGTATTTTTAATTCTCTTGGATGTATCCCTAGGAGTGGAATTGCTGAGTCATATGGTGTCTATGTTTAACTTTTTGAGGAACTAACAAACTGTTTCCCAAAACAGCTACCCCTCCTTTCTGTTTTATAAATATTTTTGGCACATTTTCTTCTTGGACTTTCATTGCTTCTTTTACAAATATATTTAAATCTTACATTTATCCTGAATTTTGTTTTGAATTCAGAGGTGAAGTAGGAAAACAAGTAATTTTTTCCCCCAAAGTGGCTACCTATTCATCTGAGCTCTGTCTTTTCATCATTGGTTAAAGATGTCATATATACTAATTTCTCATAGGTAATTAAGATCTTTTTTTGACTTCATGCATTTTGTTTCATTAATCTAATTGTCTACTTAGGAACCCATACTATATTGTTTTAATTATTTTGGTTTTCTTATGTACTGTAATTTTCAAAAAAGTTTTCAACTCTTCTTACTTTATCCACTCTTCTTGACTTGATTAGTTCATTTGACACTAGGAGTTCTTGGGAAGATTCACTTCTATCTCTGAAAAAAATCAAGTGAGAAAAGGTTTCCAGGGTGAAAGGAAGATGGTGTCACTTGCTTTGCTGGAGAAATTATGGAATATAATATTAATTTAAATATTAGTCCTTTTTAGCCTGAGATCTTTCCTGCTTGTTGCCTCATCAATTTACCATTTAGGTGGTGAGTATTCTGACAAAGGATGGTCCATCTAGATTTCAACAATATATCTTTCTTTCTTTTTTTTTTCACACTCTGGACATTAGGCTAATTATCCTAAATTTTGTTTACTTCTACATGATTTAGGTTTATGGCTTGAAGGGATTCTCTTAATTCAGGACTCAATTCTCTGTGAATGATGAAACCAACTCTATGAAAAAGAAGTACATGCAATTTATTAAACATTTCCCTAAATTAGAATAATAATAATTTAATAATACTATTGCCTACTGTTCAGCTGTTACATGCTGACATATATAGATTATACCCAGATTCTATAGGTACAGTCCCTCTACTCTTTCCTGAGAAGCAATGTGCGGCCATTATTAGTTTTTGAGCAGGTCAATTATTTAATGGAAGTCATTACATTTTACAAAGAAAATCTGATAATTGTACATGAAAGAGATGGAACAGAAGAGAAGCTGGACACACGGAGGCCATTTAAAATGTTACTGGCACAACGTGCTTTATGGCCTTGTGGTGGTAGTAAGAAAAACAGGGTTGAAAAATAAGGCAAAAGGAAATTTGAAGGTAGAGTCAAAGGAACTTGAAAATTTGAGTTATTGGCCACTTGGAATATAGTACATGGAGGTGTTATCAGTGATTTTTTTCAAAATTTACCTCTTCTAGGAGGCCTGTTTACATGTTGCTTCACTCAGTTTTTGCTTGTGCTTTATTGCTTTCCAATTTATAATGACATTTTATACTGTGTTATGCTGTTGCTTTCACAAAATGTCATGTTGCCTCATGCTTGTGGGTGGTTGTTCCTAAACTAGTCTATATGCTCCTCAAAGGCAGGGATTATTTTGCTTATTTCTTTGTATTTCATGGAGTCTAATGCTGCTCTTCTGCCTACAACAGGGTTTTAATAAATATTGTTGACTGTTAGGGTGACCTAAAGGGGAAAGAGAGTGTAAGACGAGGGGAACTGGTACAACACAGGAAGATTCAGGAAAATAGACTGGATTCCCATGCTTCTTTCTGATGACAAAAGTAGAAATAATCAAAGGAGACCCCCTGTGTGAAGTGGATTCTTCTAGAGCAGACCACCCTGCCATTTCATCAAGTCTGGTCAGTGTCCCGGGGAGCCCTTTCTTCAGGCTACAGCCTGGTGTGCAGCACTGGGCCAAGAGCCTCCCACAGCCTTCATTAACACATGGGCAACACACACACACACACACACACACACACACACACACACACACACACACACACACCCCAACTGGTTAAAAAAAAAACCCAACCCAAAAAAACTATAGCAAGGAAAGGAGACTGTTTATACATTTCAGTTCCTCAACATCTGTGGCTGTCATCTGTTTTTGGTTTGGTAATTTTTATTAAGGCAAAGTGGCACATGCTGTCATAGGAACGGCTCCAGCTCACGCTCCCCAGCAGGTCACCGGGTATCCCCTGGTGTGCTGAGACATGATATGTTTTCTGCCAGTGGATGAGGTGGAGGGAAAGCTCTGCTCAGCATTAATTTCTAGTTCCACACGGAAGCAGACAAGCCATGGGCAGACATGTGAAATGCAGAGAACAATTACTCCCTTTAAGGAGTTTGTCCATTAATTTTACAAATAATTATTCAGCACTCGTCCCTCACAGTGATTTTATTTCCCTAAGGAGGTCAAGATAGTTGGCCTGCTATCAGGAGGGTGACCTCTGGGCTGTGATCTTCCCTTGTGGTCCATTCACATGCCCAAGCTGTTCCTCCATAACCCAGTCTGCATCTGGGACCAAGCTGCCTGGGTTTGGGGGTGTGGCCTGTGGTCAAAGAACAAGATTCACTTTGCAACAAAATCAGTGGTTCTCAGGTTCGTTAGTACCAAGTATGTGAAGTGACCACAATGATTTGGAAGTAGAACCTGGCCACTGAACTTGATCTCTGGCAAACTTTGGGATGAATTCACATTTTTATATGCTTTGAAGGAGTATCTGGTGGTAGTTGTGGCAATATATGTGGATCTTCTCCCAAGAATGTCTCACTAGACAATAGTGAAGGATAAAATAATGTTGCAAACACATTTTCCTAGAGTGGCTGATGTCACTGACTTTGAGAGTGACCGTGATTCTGCCCAATGCTGAAAAAATGAGAAAACAAGGTGGAGTCTGAGACTAGAGATTGCTAGATACATGGCACTCTCTCTTGGTGACCTGCAGGCTACAAGGCAACATTATACTGTCAGAAGATGAGCAGTGGAGAGTTCTAGACAGAGCTCAGCAGGGGCCCTTTAATGACATAAATCTGCTCTGGAAGGGTGGGTTGGGTAGCTTGGCCTGAGCTGTTTCCTCTTAAAAGCAAGCAGAAGCCTTTTTGCCAATGTCTGAGAAATTGGGCTATAGCCCATCTATTGATGCTCTGACAGTGAGCTTCATAAGATTTTTGGACTCCAAAAGCTGAATTTCTTCTAAAGACTTCCTGTACGTAGCTCAGATCCTTCAACCGAAGACTGTGATTCCACCACTTTCTTGATGCTCATAGTGACTTACCCAACTTGCCTGCTTGATCCTGCTGTCTCTGTCACTCACACTCTTTTGACCTCAGGCAAGGGGTTAATTTCTCTTTAATTCCTTCTCTGTAACTCATGGAAAAAAGACTGTCCTTCTGGAGGCAGGGAAAAGAAGCAGGATTGAAACTCTCAGTTGCACATGGTTGTAGTGTAGATAAAATACATAAAGTACATACTGTAAAGCTCTTCCAAGATCGCCTCCTCAAGGCTGATGTACCCCACCCTGGCTCCTGGGGATAACAGCCACAGATGGTTCATATCTGCTCTCCTCTCTGGGAATTGCCCTCCATAGCAGAGAACTGTCTCACCCAAGGTTACATCTCCTCCCAAAGGGTGAAATAAAACCAATGCTTGGCTTCTGTAGGGATTCATAGGCCAGTCCCCTTTGCTTCATTTTGGAACAATTTTGAAGGGCCTTCCATCTCTAGAGCTCACTGTAGAATCTGTTGAAGTTCACTTGTCACTTCACATGGATCACCTTCTCCCTCTGACTGATCCTACCTTTTTTACTTCCTGATAGGTATCTCTTCGGAGAACATTCTGCATGTAACATTCCATTTTTAGACTCTGTTTCCAGTGAACCCAGTTGAAGACAGTTGGTACCAGGAATGGTCATAGGAAATAGACTCTAAGAGAAGAATTTTTTGCTGACTCAATGGCAATGAAGACCCCATTACTACTTGCAGGTAGAATATATATAGTCCCTGCTATGTTGTCCTGGTGCAACTATTAAAACTTTCAGTGGTGGTAAACTGGATTGGGATATTGGTGGAAGGAGATATACTGGCTGGTACAATACATTGGCTGGTATTGAGAAGTATGACAGGAATTGTAACTATAGGGACTTTGGAATTGGATGGCTGTTGATTAGCACCACTGATTCATCAAAGAGGGATAATGGCAGGCTTAGGGTGATTAATTACCAATTCAAGGCACACTGTGAAAATTAGAGGGCCTCTTTGGCAGCATTTAGGGAAATCCTAATCTCTTGCAGCTGGAGGGCAGAGAGAGAGGAGGACCAAGTTCAGGACTTAATCATAAGAGTACTGGAGCTTCAGAAAACTGAACTGAACTGAACTCACATCCTGGCAGTTCTCCTGAGCAAATGTCGGGGCCTAACTAGGAGAGGAGTGGAATCCTGAGACCTGGGCTGAGGACATGTGCATAAATGCAGTTGTGAACTTTGAAATTTCCAATTCCCTTAAATCTTCTGGGCTTGCACAAATGATGCATCTTCCCTTATTAAAGTGGCTCTACTTTGCTTGAAGATCATGCAGAAGACTCAGTGATGAGGAAAATACTTGCTCCTCCCCTCCCCGCCCCCGCCAATATCTACCCTCCCTTTCCTTCCTGGTGATCAAACAAATGACAACAGTTAAATCTCTTACCACACATTCCAGCAATCATGCCCCTTGGTATTTACCCAAAGAAGTTGAAAACTTCTGCCCCCACAAAAACCTGTATGTAGATGTATGTAGAAACTTTGTTCATATTTGCCAAACTTGGAAGAAACCAAAATGTCCTGCAGTAGGTAAGAGGATAAATAAATGATGGTACATCCAGACAACAGACTATTATTCAGCACTAAAAAGAAATGAGGTATCAAGCCATGAAAAGACATGGAGGAACCTTAAATGCATATTACTAAGTGAAAGAAGCCAGTCTGAAAAGGCTACATCCTGTATGATTCCAATTATATGACCTTCTGGAAAAGGCAAAACTATGGAGACAATAAAAAGATCACTGTTTGCCAGGTGCCATGGGTTGATGAGTAGGGGTTGTTAGAATGAATAGGCAGAGCACAGAGGATTTTTAGGGCAGTAAAAATATTCTGATACTATATGATGGATACATGTCATTATACTTTTGTAAAAACCCATAGAATATACAATACCAAGAGCGAACCCTAAGTTAAACTATGGACTTTGGTTATTATGATGTGCCAATATAAGTTCAATAATAGTAACAAGTTGATTACTCTGGATCTCCTTCACCCCAGAAAAGGCAGCAATTCATCTTTACTGAAATCTTCACATATTCTGAGGTATGAGTATGCCTTTCCTGCCCACAGAAACTCTGCTCAGTACCACTATCAGAGCACTTACAGAGGGTTTGATTCATCAACATGGAATACTGCATAACACTGCCTTGGACCAATGGGCCCACTTTACAGCAAAAGATATGCACCATTGAGCCCGCGATTATGGATCCATTGGTCCCATCACACATAGAAGCTGCTGACCTGAGAGTGGTGTCATGGCCTTTTAAACACACAAGTGAGATGCCAGCTTGGAGATAATACTCTCTGAGAATGGGGCATCTTCCTCCAAAATGTAGCATGCAATCTCAGCTTTAGGCTCTGTGTGTCTAGAGGTCCTAGTTCCCAGAGGAGGCATGTCTTTACGAGGGAACAGTAGGAGTGCCACAAACTTGGAAGTATGGCTGACATCTGGTCTTTCCAGGTTTCTTTTGCCAAGAAACCAACAGAAAAGAGTCACCATCCTGGCAGGAGAAATTAGACCTGATCCTCAAGAGAAGGTAGGGCTGCTGCTAGATAGTGAGCACAGAGAAGACTACGTTCAGCGCTCTCACATCCAGTTGCAACGGTACATGGACAAGTATATCAGCCATGGCTGAGGAAACGCATGGTGATCAGAAATAAGGGTCTGGGTCGCCATACCAGGCAAGTTGCCTAGACTAGCAGAGATACCAGTTGAGAGTGAGAGGAACCGAGAGTGGAAAGTAGACCAATGCTGGGAATATTGGCTGCTGAGGGCTCATATCTGTGCCCTTATAGAGTTGAGCTGGCAGCATGGAACTGCCTCACCCAAGGATATATTCCCTCCCAGAGGGTGGTCTCTGGCCAATGACTGCTTCTATGGACATCTAAAATCCAGCCCCTTGCCTCAATTTGGGATAACTGTGAAGGCATTTCAGCTCCAAAGCTTCCTGTGGGATAAGCTGAAGTCTCAACTGTTACTTCATTGTAGATCAGCTTCTCTCTCTGCATGATCCTTGCCTCCTTTCTTCCTTACGGGTGTATCTCCTGAGAACGCTCCTCAATAAATCTGCTGCATGCAACTCTTCACCTCAAAATCTGTTTCCAAGGAACCCAAGTAAAGATGATATATAAAGCTCCCAGCACTGTGCTGGGACATAGGAGACATCCAATAATTGTCAGACTCACCTCTTTCCCTCTGTTACTTATTTCTTACTTGAAACCACAGTCCTTGTCTGTAATCTTATAAACATATATTCAATAGTCATGATATAATGGATCCTATTAAGAGAGAAGGATGAGAATGTGGCAGCTGTCACAAATCCCAGCGCTTCACAGGCCAAACCAAAGAACAACCACAGTCCTGAGCACCCTTCATAGGTCAGGTGTTTTACTACTCATGTTGCATACATGGCCTATTTAATCTTCTGAGGTGGGTATGATTCCTCCCACGTAGAATCCGTCCACTTTCTAGTATGCCGTATTGCTTCCTCAAAGCCCTCTCATTTTACAAATAGTTGTATTTTCCTGGCAGCAAATCATTGCCCAGTAAATCACTACTTGCAGCGAGCACTCCAGATTTTCTGCACCATAGTGCATAATGATCTTCGAAAAGAGGTATGCAGTACTGCATCCTAAATCTGAACTCCTAAGGTATAAAGGATAAACAAGAGAGTGAGCTATTCTTCCTAAACTTGAACCCTAATAAAAACAATCATGGTGTTAGAAAGTCAGACTTTTTCTGGTGGTGGTGGTGGGGAATGGGGTTGGAGCTAATACTCCCTGGGTTCCTTGGCTGAACAGGAATGGTGTAATTACTTATTGCAACATTTGTTAGCAAGGACATATGGAAGGATTAACGGCAAGAGTCTTGGTTTTGGATGGTCTTCCTAGAGAATTCACCACAGTTTCTTCCTCTGTCTTTTCACTACATCAAATTCTGATGGGCCATATTTCACTGAGTAATATGTGCCTAGAGAGCTATTGGAGGATCTAGAGAGAAACGTGTTTCGGTTTGTGACTTACAGCAGGTGAGGAACTGCAGAGAGAAACAGAGAGACAGGAACAGAGAAAGAGAGATCAGTGGAGGGGAAGGAAAGGATGGGAAGGGGAGGGGAGAGAAAAAGAGACCCAGTGGAGGGAAAAAATAAGTCCTTGCCTTCTCCCCCTTCATGCCCAAAGGGCCCGTGCTGCTGCTAGGAGCACTTGGCAGGCTGGTACAGTTAGCGACAGCAGTGAGAGAGCTGTGGCTCAGGGCCAGCGGGAAGCGGGCTACAATGGCAGACGGCGCTGAGCGTGGGCAAGGGGGCTGGCAGAGGCTGGAAGGACTGGAAGCAAATTGTTGGATCTAGCACAGAGATTTGGTAACTAAAGTTTAATCTGTGGGGTAAGGAATGAGTGACTAAAAAATCCTCTTGAAGCTGCTATTGGATTTTGAGGCGCATGTGTTTCTGGCACATTTGCTGAAATGAAAAAGATATAAGATTACAGGGCTGTACATTTGTGGCCCATGTGTCTGCTGCGTGGACAGCCCCTTTTTACTAAAACAGAAGAATCTGGACTCTCCCTCCCCCTGCCAGGCCAGCTTCCCCTAGTACATTTGGATAAAAGTCTGCACTCTTCTGCTCGGAGCCAGGCCAGGTGCCAGCTTGCTTCTCTGCTGTTGCCTCCACTGTAACCCCGGCCTCTGCTGCCTCTGACACTCCTGGAACTTGGGACAGTCTTTCTCTTGCTTTGTTCCCCAGGGTACTGCTACCACAAGGCTTTGGTGTATATCAGGTTTCATTGAAGGTCTGGGACAAAGGAGAGTGTTCACAGAATAGGCGATGACTTGAAGCCCCTCAGAGCGTGTTCTTGCCTACGGTCTTCACCGGCAGTCGTGGGGCTGGGCCTCTTCTGCCTTGACTTCTTGTCATGTGCTCTTCTTTTTCCTGTTCCTGCTCTGAACTGTAGTCCCTCCTCACTCCATCTTCAGGCGCTGCGATCAAACAGTAGGCCCAGTTTCCCTGCTTCCACCGTGGCTGATCTTCCATTGGATTAGGGGACTTCGATTAGTCTCTTCACTCTGTCCAAAGTCCCCCTTGTAGTGAGGCTCTGACAACAACACATGTCACTCCAAAAGCAGGTTTCTAACTCTCAGAGGCAAACATGAGTCCTTGATATCTAATTCTTCCCTTGATGTTTCCTCTGTTCACTTTTCTTTCTCCCCTTGTGGGGATGCTGAGCACTCCAGTTTATATCAAGCTAACCTCCATGGACCAGTGCTGGGGCACTGGTTCCTCTGTGAGCAAAATGGGACGTCTTTGACCAAGCATCTTCCCTTTCAACATCTCATGCTAGCCTAGAACAATTTTTAAAATATATATATGTATATATATCTATATAATCGATATAGATATGTAAGGTTCTTCATTTAGTTCAGGTTGTAGTAGAAAAAAATTGAAAAGAATTTAACTGTCCATCAATACAGGAAGGATGGATTAGATTATGGTCCATAATAAAATAAAAAACTATGCAACCTTTAAAAATAACAAAAGGTCTCTATATTTGCTTATCCTGAATAATATCAATGATTTACTGTAAACTGAAAAAGCACTTTCTAAATCAAAAAGTAGAATAGGATAAAAAAAAAAGTACCTCCTCTTTCTCTCTTTCTTTCAATGTAGAGATATCTTGATAAATAAAGGAAAAAGAAAAGGAAGGCCACAAGCTGCTTCTGGGAGAGATGTGCTTTAATATCTTACTTCATAAAATTTTTCATGGCAGTGATTGAGGTGTGGAATTATGAATGTCTCTTTTTTGTTTTTCATATTTTCAAGTAAAAACATTTACAAATATAGTATAATATAAAGCCAACTGGTAAAAACAAAGGGATCAGGTTAAATATTCTCTAGATACTTGCAAGTTTTATTATTCTGAGAATACGTATGTCCATATGAGGAAAAAATAAAATTTTAAAAATCTGAAGTGCTTAAAATAATTCCTGGAATATTTTAAGCACTTGCAACATGTAAATCTTATCCAAAAATTTAATTGTTCATTTAGTGTGTTCTATTGCTTCTTATATTCTTTTTTATTATGATGACGTTTGAAGATGTTCATTAATTTGAAAGTATTAGTGAAATTAAAATTTTTCTGTAAAAACTTTGCTTAATAATTAAATGTATACTTATATGAATCATTCTTTCTTGATTTGTTTAGTATCTAGCCAAGCACATGTATGGTGTTTAGCAATCTTAATTCAACCAGCAAATTCACACAGCATTTCTGTGATCATGGGGTGGGGGCTCAGGAAGGAAGAGACAGCTCCTAGCACTGGGCCCATAGATCAGCAGTCTCCTCCTGCTGTTTTCACCACAGGTAAGAGCCTTACTACATGATGGCTGGAGGTTTGTAGCTTGATTGTTTACCCTCTTCTTGTCCCATCTGGGACCACTGTGTTTAACAGATAAGTAAATGGGCATGAGGAGAGAGACAGGACTAATCTTTAAGAATGTATCCATCAGTGAAGTCATTCACTCTCTACTACAGGTCTTTATCACATTCTCTGACTACCAGACCATCCAGTTTTGATCCTACGTGAACCTATGTAATCCTAGGTCTAGCACTTTGACCCACGCTGTTCAACCCACAGTCTTCCCGTATATTCAAAAAATACTAGATTTGGCCCCTTAAGAAACTGAATTAGCCCTTTCAGATCAAGACAAGAGTCTATTTATTTCACAGAAGCAGTAATTCAGCTACTGTTGTCCTGGTGGCCTAAAAAAGTCAATGCCGCTTCCAGAGGTGCCTGATTTACTCCCTGGATGTAATTTATGTACTGGGAAAATCTGATTTGGTGAGTCTTTATTCTGTGAGGCTCAGAAGCAGGTCAAAATTGAGAATTCACCCCATGACCTTGGAATTTGTGGCAAGGATGCAACACCACTCAAAATGGAAATAATAAAGCCCTCACATTCCGGAAGAGATATTTTTGGGTGCATTTTTCTTGTTCAATTTTGCAACCCTTGATCAAGGGAAGAGTTTCTCTAACATGAGGCTGCTGCCAGCATAACAATTCATTCCCACAATATCTAATGTAACTTAATCACCGTGTGACAGTTGCTGAATAAAAAACTGATAGCAACGACCCATACCAGGACCCTCTTTTACTTCTAGAGCACCGTCCCTTTCCTCTCACTCATTCTCTTGTCATGTTCGTTTTCAGTCTGTCCAGGGAATGTTAGAGATTTGGAGTTAAATGTGTATCAACACTTAGGTGGGAAATGTTCTCATTTTTTACCTTGCCAAAAATGACTGACAAAGTACAAACCAGGAGAAGATGAAAAGGTTGTAGTCTGTCACCAGGGAGTCTTCTCTTAGGAATGCTTTCTCCCCCAATCTCCTCCACTACCCTGCCCTTCCCTCTTTTAGCCTTGATTTTAGTGTTTAGAGTTTTTGTTAGTTAACGGATGGTGTTTTTTTTTTTTGAATTAAGCATTATAGGAAAGCATGAAAAGAAATAGAATATGTGGTCCCAGCTCTCAGAATACCTGTAATCAAAGGGGTCTGTATCCTGTAATCTTTTCCTTTTCTCTTTTGAAAAATTTAAGGGTAGTCACTCAACTGTCCTCCTCCCTTTTGTGGGTCTGTTGGGGAACAGTAATATCATCACATTTTTTTTCTCATCAGAAGAATGTGGAATAACTCAGAAATTAAAAAAAATATTAATTAGCAGCAGCCATGTTTGAATCAGGCAGAATCTCATACAGTCTTGGGACTGACAGCTTGGATAACAGGGAATTTTGACCAGCATGGTCAACAAGGGGTAGCTGGCAACTTTTTTTAAGCTAGAAAACCCCAAATTAAGCGTCCCGTGGTTTTGTCACCAGGCTGTATGCTGACAAAGTGAATTTCTGAGCTAGGTGGTTCTCTATTTGGGGCAGTCAACAGTGTTCAGCAATCTGGACTTTCCAGAACACCAGTGACAAGCTGGATGCTCCAGGCAGGAAGCTGGGATACCAAGATCCAGGACATGCAGTGCACAAGGTACTGAGCCAGTACTGAGCAGGGCACAAGGTTCAGGATGAAGTTTCCAGCCCTTCAACTATCTCAGGACTACATAAACCACAGTGTGCCTATTTCTTGCTCTGTTGGCTGGAGAATGTATGTATGTGAACATTTTCTACACCTTCTACTCCATTTTTGCCATGACTTATGTGCACTTGGGCACTGTTCTCCAGGTAGTAATGATGTATTTAGGCTAGTGAAAGAAATCATTTTTCTATCTCCCAGGAAATTTAAGGGATGATCCGCATAACTCTTTGATTTCCTTATGGTGCCTGGCATGTAGTAGGTGCTCAAAAATACATTGGTTAATTAAATCAGTGATTGAACAAATAAAATCTGGAGAAAGAAACTTTCTCTTTGTTTGCATTTTTTAAAATTTAATTTTTATTTTATATTGGGGTATAGTTGATTTACAATGTTGTGTTAATTTCAGGCGTACAGCAAAGTGATTCAGTTATACATACACATTTATCCATTCTTTTTCAGATTCTTTTCTCATATAGGTTATTACAGAATATTGAGTAGAGTTCCCTGTGCTATACAGTAGGTCCTTGTTGGCTATCTATTTTATATGTAGTAGTGTGTAAATGTTAATCCCAAACTTCTAATTTATCCCTCCCCCCTACACCTTTCCCCTTTGGCAACCATAAGTTTGTTTCGAAGTCTGTGAGTCTATTACTGGTTTGTAAATAAGTTCATTTATATCATCTTTTTAGATTCCCCATATAAATGATATCATATGATATTTCTATTTCTGTGTCTGACTTATTTCACTTAATGTGATAATCTCTAGGTCCGTCCATGTTGCTCTTTCATAGCTCTAGGATCATCATCCTCTCCTTTAAATGAGCAGAGTATCAGTTTCCTTTTAGTTTAACCCTCTGCGTACATTTTCCTTTCTTATTGACACTTATTGGTTAGCGACTATGCTTTGAAGTAGTAAGGAGACTGACGAAGAGATGGGTGAGCCCTGCCACATTTAGGTTTGTTGAATATTGTAAACTGCTTTGAGTTCAGAACAAGCCAGAGCATGTTTTGCAAAGCACTTTCCCTCAATGTTTTAAGAGCATGTGGCCTTAGATGGAAATTTAATCTGCGTGTTCATTTACATGTAACTCATCAAAACATTTTAAACAGTCCTTTGAAGTCTGCAGAGCCTTTTCAATCCATCTTATGGAAACTTTTCAAGCATTTTGGGGATTTTCTTGGGAAGCTGTGTTTGGCTAAGATCAGGCATACTGGATACTGAAGCCACTTACCCCCCAAATATTTCATATTGATCTAAATCCCATATCTTATATTCACAGGAGCTCCATTACTGTGCCAACCCATTTCTTCATTTGTAACTTGATGTCACTCATTAAACTTTATAGAGAGAGGGGCAAATAATTGAAACTTGATGGACAAAAACTGAACATAGTTTTTGGTGACATTCTAATGAGGAATAAAGTTGCCATGGACAGCTGGCCAAAAGGAGAAAAAAGTTCATTTGGTTTGAGAATGACTAGTGTCCTATTAATTGATGAAACTCAATATTCCCAGAAACATTTGTTTAGTTTCAGTTAGATCCATAAAATATTGACAGATTTTTGGCAGAGAGTGGCATGGTCATGTTTGCATTTTGGATAGGAAGTTGTTGCAGCCGTGGAGGATTGATCCATGGATGCCTGATTTAGATGCAGTCGTCTAGGTGGTGAGGTAGAAAGGCAGACAAATATTCAAGAACATTTAGAAAGTCAACTACCAGGACTGGAGAATGATTGGCTAGCTTGGGTGAGTAGGTGGATGACAGTGATAATATGAAGAAGAGCAGGCTTAGGTTGATAGAGAGATGGTGAACTCAGTTACAGACATCATATAAATTGAGATATTGAAATGTAAGGAGGTATTGGACTTAGGATTATGAAGCTATGGGACGAGACTTGGGCTGGATAAAATTTAGTCAGTTACCAGCTTATAGCTGGGTAGTCATAGATGAGAAGTGGGTGAGCTTACCTGTGAAGGTTAGCAGACCAAGTTTGTAATTGTGGAGATAGAGGAGAGATGGAGGAGGACACAGCACAAAACAAAGGGAGCGTTATTTTAAGCTGAGGAAGAGGACCTTGCTTCGAGAAAGGAGAAACTGAAGAGTTAGGGTTGAGATGGGATTTCTCAGGGAAAAATAGTAGGGACAGGGTGGAGAACGGGGTCCAGACTAGGTGGAGTTTTGTTGTGTGGGAAAGAGAGCACATTCTCTGAGACCAGATGGAAGAAAATGAGAGAGAGGAGGAGGTAGAATTCTAAGATGGATGCATATGTATGTACGAGTGTGTGTGCTTTAATTTTCTCAAGAAGTGGTAGACAACGTGGTTGGTCAAAATTATAAACAGGAGCATGCTTGAAAGATGAGAAAGCTTGAGGAGAATAGCGAGTAGTAAATATATATTGATATGCAATAAAACATATATGTAATATTTGCTCAGGGAAATAATAGGCAACTGGCCCAGCACAGGTAGAAGACCTTGAATTAGTCATTTGCAGTGACTCTTTTGGTTGCAAGTGACAAAAAGTCAACCAAGTCTTAAGGAAAAAAAAGAATATATATTAGCCTACATGATTAGACATCAAACAGTGTCCTCAGGAATTTTCAGGCTCTGCTCCAGTCTGAGTTGTCCTAATTCTAAAGCAGGTGGTCCTCTGTGGTAGCAGCAGATCCAGACTTTCATTATATTTGGAAGGATAAGATTGAGTTTGAGATGCTAGAGTTTATTTAAGATTTCTGATATGGAACACTTCTCAGGGATAACATATTACAGAGTCTGGCCATGCAGATAGTTAATTAAAGTATGGTAGAGATGGAAGTAGTGTCAACTGAAGAAACCAAGGAAGTATGAGGCCAGGGTCAGGAATCCTCACAAGGACATGTTCAGGATGATGCTGGAGTTGGGGTAGGAAGGACCACTTTGAAGTACTTGAGTGAAAGAGAGTAGCTGGGAAGTTGCTAGATGACAATAAAAAGAAAAGGTGGTACAAGCTATAAACAGATGGCATAAGCAGGTGGCTATTTTTTCACCCAGTGAGGTAAAAGGTTAAGTTTAAAGGAGCACTAGGAGTTAGGAGAATGCTGACTTCCAAGTGATAGAAATCCAAGTCCAATTAGTTCAGGTTAAGGAGAATTTACCAGTAAATGTGGCCAAACTGAGGAGAGGGTGTGAGTAGATGGAGTTGCTCCTGGGCCATCAGAATCAAGGATGTCCCCGCCAATGGCACTGTCTTTCTCTACCACTCATTTTGCATCTCTTTACCTTTTGGCTTCTATTCTCGTATTTTTCAGCTTTGCTACATAAGAAGAACTCTCCCTCTTCTCTTAGCTCTAATGCGAAAATTTGGGGGAGAGAACTCTGGCATAACCCAGTTGAGTGCCCATTGTTGGGTCTAATACTGTGACCAGTAATGTGGGGAGGCTATGATTGGTCCAGTTAGGATCACGAGTCCAGTCTTAGGCCAATCACTGTGCCTAGGGAGGTGGGACCTGTAAGACCGTTTTCAGAATAAAAGCCCAAGATCTTAACCATGGCCTGTAGGCCGTACCAGCAGATTCCCTGCCAGCTCTTCAACTATGTCCCCATTCCTGCCACAAAGGTCGCCTTGCCCTTCCTTGAATGTGTCAAATGTGCTTCTGGATCAGGATCTCTGCCTCTGCTGTTCCACAAAAATACTTTCCCTCCAGCTGCCTGTATGATTCAGTCCCTCATTTCATTCAGGTCTCTACTCACATATCACCTCCCAGAGAGGTCTTCCCCAACCACTCCATCCAAAACAACACCCCTGAACCATCTAATCTCTAGCCTCCCCTGCCTGTTTCTTTGTAACATCGGTTACTTCCTGACATATTATATATTCGTTTATCTTGCCTCCCCCAAGAGAATGGCAGCCCCGTGGGAGTCGGGATTTTGTCTGTTTGGTTTACTTCTGTATATTCAGCACCTTGAGTGGTACCTGGCCCCCTCTGCCTCAAGGTGGGAGAACTCTGCCAGGAGATTTAAGCTGTAGAGCTCCTCTGCCTGCAGTCAGGGAAGGACCACATCCTTGTTCAGCTCCACCCCCTTCCCTGGTCTGCTTCACTCCCTCCATTACAAGAATTTCCTGAGACTGTCCCCACAATAAATCAGGTAAAACTGAGTCCCTGTTCAGGATCTGCTTCTGGGAAACCTGACTTAATACATTTATATTAAAGTTACCTATTTTGCATGTTATTGACTGAGTTGGAACATAAGTTGGAACATTATGTTAAGTTGGAACATAATGAAATTTCCTAAAATAAATAAGGAAAATACAGCCTGTTTCTGAACAATAAAGTTGGGGATCTGGTAGGGGGAAGAATATGCCAGCAGATGAGGGGTGGTGCCACTCTTGGCAGACAAAATATTCCAGTTCTCTTACTGGTCCATGGAACATGGAAGACCGAATAGAAACATCTGCTCCAGATGCTCCTGGAGGAAAAGCCCAGTTTTAATGAAGGCAAAGGAATGAAGAAAGTGAACATTCAGTAAAGAAGTCGAGGGTATAGAGAGTTTTGTTTAGCTTGGCGTGGAGGATAGAGGGAAGAGTGAAAGGTTTGGAAGATCAGAGAGGAGATAGAGGAGAGGAGAGGAAGTAGAAAACAGTATGGAGATGAGAGTTGAAAGTGAAGAGACTTTGGAGGGTGTTATGTTTTGGGTGGTAACAAGCTATGACAGGGAGGGGATGGTACTAATTCCAAATGGTGTTAAATCTGGGCCTCAAGGCTTTCGAGTCAGCCTCCTTTGGGGCTGGAGTGGGCTGAGATGGCTGTGAACCAAAGGTCTTGGCCTCCTGGTGTCAAGCTTGCAGCTCTGGGACAGTCGGCAGGCAGCCTCTCAGGAGAGGTGGGCCCACAGTGCCTGGGAGGAGGAACTAAGAGTCCTCCATTTGGGTAAAGTGTTAGTAGGTTTTGCCCCATATATTAAGTGTGGAAGATGAAATAGGAATTAAAACTATCATAAGCACTAACTTAGCACTAAATTCAAGCGATTTTCAATCCTTCAAATGATGGGGTTGTATTACTACAGCCAAAAATTCTTTACCTGGGATCTAGAATTTACTTCAGAATCTAACAGAATTTCTGAAAATTCATGCAAAATATTGTATATATGTGTTTTTGTGCCTATTTGGGAGAGAGGATCTCTAACTTTCATCAAATTCCTAGAAGTTTCCAGGATTCCAAGTGAACAAAAACCATTGTTCTAACCTCAGTAGATGATCATACCTCTCTTCTGGTTCTTTGGGAGATTTGATGTTAACTCCCTCTCTCTGGCTACTTAGATGACATTGACATGGGAATGCTGAATATGTACAGATTTACCCTGTTATATGTGTTTTGTTTGGGACATTACTAAATTATTTTGCATTCCTTTCTAATCAGCGGCTGGATGACAGGGAGAAGCATTCTGCAGATGGTTGAGTAATGAGGCAAAGACTCTATTTTAAAATGTTCAGTAGCTAAAACATAAAGCAGGTAACTCTAATATAGTTGTCTAAGTGAGGTTGCCTAAAGACAGATCCTCAGACAAGGATTCAGTTGTATGTGACTTATTGATCAGCATTTCTCAGGAAACACTTGTAAAGGAAGGAGGGAAGCAAGATAAGGAAGGGGAAGGAGCCAGGCTATGGTGTGATCCTTGATCTAATTGTGGGAATTTTAAATCTCACTGCAGAGTTGCCCCACCTTGAGGCCAAAGGGCCAGGATTTGTACCTTCCTATCAGTCTTTGGCCACCTGCTGGGGATGGCGGGGATGGTAGCGATGCTTGTGGTGGAGCCCCCTGTCATCAAGGACATGATGCTTCCCAATAATTGCAAATGTCGAATCAGTCCAATGTACCAAGTGGAAGACAAGATCAGCTACACTTTATTTTAGCCATTCCAATGGCCTGGGGGCTGAGGAGGCAAGTCTGAGGCCTCCACAGCACATGGAAGCAGGCCAATGGGAAGCTGTCAAATGTTGGTTCCAATTAGTCTGAGGTTAGCAAGAGGTTTAGCTTCATTCCTGCCTAGAGGCAGGGTGCTAAAACTCATGTAAGGCAAATGAAAAAAATAACGAAAACTATACATATAGGGCTTCCATATAAAATGCTTTCATATGTCTTATCTCCTCTTTGAGTTGGTATCCAGAGGTAGGTAGCAATTATAGTATCTTTCCCCCATTCTACAGGTCATTATGGTCAGTGACCTGGTTACTAAGGGGTGAGCCTAGATTTGAACCAGAGTTTTCTGGTTGTTACCTAATCCCCTTGTACCCAGACATTGCCTGTGAAGTACATGCAACATGGATGCTCGAGGGTGCAAGAGATGGAGAAAGCAAGGCCTCAGATCATTCTATAGTTGAATGAGGTCAGGTATTTCCTGATGTATATTTTTTTCCTTTCTCGATAAACTGTAAGTGGAAGGACTTTTCAGTGCTTTGACTTTTACCTCTGGAAACTTGAAAAATTCTGGACATTACGTTAGTGTAGATATTACACATTTATGTTTCCTTCCTGAGCTTCTACAAAAGACAATAGTGTAAAAACCAGAGACGTGAGATTGTCACTTGGCCTACTCTTGGCCGACCCTACCCACTCTCACTACTTCCCTCGGCCCCTATGACCTATACCCACGATGGGGAACTTGAACTGAGATCCATAGCCTCATCTCAGCTTTAGGAGGGCTGTGTGCGACAACTGGAGAGGTTCTTCTCCTCTCGAGTGAGACACTGAGGCAGAGAGGTTGACGGAGTCCTGAGTTTTCAAAGACAAAGATGAGGCTGCCACATAGCTTTTAATGTCATGTGACTTGCAGGATACTAGTTAAATGAATTAGATGTGACCCAGAAGATTCCAAACTCTGTGCTCAAACTTGGCTTTATGTTAGAAATACCTGATAGAGGAGCTGATTAAAAGACTATGGTGATGCCCAGGCCTACCCCACAGAGATTCTGAGTTCACTGATCTGAGGTGAGGCCCTAGTATCTCAGGTGATTCTAACGTGAGACCCGAGTCAAGAAGCATTGGAAAGTAAACAGTTTTTTTGCAAAGTAAAAATTTATTTATTTGTCATTCCTTCTCATCCATGCAAAATTTCCAGGATTTCTAGGAAAATCAAGCTTCATTTTAGAAGTGCAATTTATTTAAAAAGAAAACAAGCTGCTTTCATATTTCACAAATCCTTTTGGGAGGGCAGATTAAAACGGGTGATAATTTACTCTGCTGTCTTAGAATGACCCTGGAGAACTTCAAGGTGGGACAAGAGTCATGAAGTGGTGAGTGCTAACAAAATGTTCCCCACTTTTTACTCTTCCCTCTCATACACTCTTTGTCTCTTGCTGTTAACTAGTGACATTTATTACTAAGTAGAAGTTTTTGTAATCATATTATTTACTATTTTTTTGGAATGGAGTTTTATATTCTTGCATTCAGTTTTGGATAAATGAAAGATTAAGAAGACCTGAGTTGAAGTCCCAACTTTTCCTCTTCCATGTTGTGTGGTCAATGGGCAATTTCCTTAAGTCTCTAGTCTTTGATATCCTTGTCTATAAAATGGGGACAATAATAATTATCTCATTGGTTGTTGTGAAGATTAAACTGGATTATGTATGAAGACTGTTTATCACTGAGTAGGGAGCCTTGCCTTTAGTGAAGTACCAATAAGTAGCAGCTATTATTATTGTCTGATGAGTTGTTAGCTTTCCCACTACAGCAAGTCAAAATACAGCAGCCAGATGCCTAACAATCTTAGTTTGTCCGAGTCCTCCTCCCCACCTGGGTTCTCTTTAAGGAACTTGAAATAATATCTCTCTCTGTGCTCCAATCCCTTCCCTCACCCTACAAAATTTTTGCCATTTTCTTATGTGGCTCTCAGTTTCTTCTGAAAGTCAGTATTGCTTAATGGAAAAACTGTCCATTATAGCAATTTCACTTAATTGACCTCATTTTCCTCTTTTGAAAACCCAATACTGGTTTGTATTGAGTGAGTTTTTCCATTCCTTATCACCAGCTTTGGGGACACATATGACTGGGACCTGCCTACTAAATCACACGTGCCCTCCTTTACATTTCAAGGAATTGTATACAGCAGTCAGCAGGCATAACTGATTTCTTGCTCCTCAAGAATGGTCTTTCTTTTCACCTTTCAGATGTATTGTCTTGCCCGTCCCCACCCCTGCACATAGGCACATCCTATTCCTCACCTCAAAACCAACTTTTTAGTAAGATTTGCCACATAAGGCCACCGAAATTATGCTTTTTACATAGCCGGGGGCAAACTATGCACACAGACTAGGGTGTGAATAGTGCTCCTTAGAAGTTTGCTATGTATTACGGTATAACTGTATCCTTTAATATGCCTCCCTTCTCATAGATTTATCAAGAGATACTGTTTTCCAAAGTGGTTATACCATTTTACATTCTCACCAGCACAAGTGTATTAGAGTTTCAGTTCTTCCACATTCTCACCAATACTGGGCATGGTCAGTTTTCCTAATTTTAGCCCTTCTAATAGGTGTGTAGTGGTATCTCACTGTGGTTTTAAGTCACATTTCCCTAATGATCAATGACGTTAAACATCTTTTCATGTGCTTATTTGCTATTCATAATTTTTTGGTGAAGCTTCTGTTCCAATCTTTTTCCCATTCTTTAAATTGGGTTGTTTGTTTTCTTAGTATTGAGTTTTGAGACAGACAGACATACACACACATATATACCTTCTATATACATATACCTTTTATATATATATATGTATTTGAATTTTGATGTCTTCTTGCCAACTTGTAAATTCCTCTGAACAAGGGAGTTCCTTAAGAACAGAACACATTATAATATGTAAATCTACGGTATCCGGTTGAGATACAAGTGCTTGATGGATTCTTCCTAAGCATTTCATGGTGGTAAAGACCAGTCCACATGTCTCTCTCGCACATTTGGAGACCATGCTACACAGAGTCAAACATTTTTTAACGTTAAGACTGTGGATTAACCTAATCCTATTTAAAGAGCTCTGTATACATAGCATACGTTATACAAATTGCAACAGAAGTACTTTTAAAGTTTTTTTAGAGAATGAAAATTTAGTAGTTTCCCCAAGGGAAGCATTTGCTTCCAAATTATTAGCAATCTGCTTGGAGTACCAGTTTAATATTTCCAGTGGACTGTCTTCACAGATAATTTTAAGTAATAAATAATTTTACAGGAACTAGTGTCTGTTTACCAAATGTAGAATGTGTCAGTTGGTTGTATTGCCAAAGGGTAGAATCATGGTTTCTGAAAATAACTTTAAGAAGTTCAGACCAATTGGCAACCCAAACTGAACTATCTTACAGAACATAATGTCCTTTGTGATAAATGTCGTTTGAAAAGTGAACAAGAATAATATATTAAACCGGTCCTAGTAACTCTGCCCTTATCTCTGGTTGACTCAGTCATGTGCAAGTTGGTAGCAGCAATTCCCATAAGCTGTGAGAAAAGATCATTCTCTTGGATCAAATGATACCACATGCAGCATTGTGGCATACAATACTAGTACTTTGAATTTGACTTTGATTTCATTTTTAGACATAACAGACAATTTCCAGTCGGTCATTGGCACCTTGATGGATATCCTAGTTTTTCTTCACTCTTCTGGTGGGCTGTCAGCTAACCAAACCCAGGACTTCCACTCACTGAACCACCCAAGGAGATGCCAGTTTTGTTTTATCCTCTGACTCTGATGTCTCACAACCCAAGATCTTTCTGGTTGCAATTTTAGGTCTATTTTTTTTTTTCCTTTGGTCTCATTCTCAGAGCCCAGCTGTTTCATTCTACCTGAACAGCATAGCTTCATGTAGGAGCTTGTTAACTTTGCTAGCTACATGATTGAATGCTCAACCCACTTTATGAAAAGGAATTATTTTGTTGAAGCTTTCTTATTTTCATAATATGATTTACATATGAGATTCTATGTTTGTTTTCTGTTGTTTGGAGGCTAAATTAAACCACCAGACTCTTACAGTAATCACCACCATCCCGTAGCAATTCATGGAGTGTTTATAAGTCCCAGACACTTTTCACATGTTATTTTTAATCTTGACAATAATTTTGTAAGATAGGTCTTAATTCACTCATTTTACAGATGAGGACAGTAAATTACTTGCCCCAGATTACACAGACAGCAAGTGACAGAGTTTATTATTGTTATTACCAGTAGCAGCAGTATTTTTTTTTTAATCTGTTAAAGCTTTGTGCTAGAATTTGGAAAAAATAAATGGTGGAAGCACTGCCATCGTTATTATTAATATATTTTGAAAAAGGTTTATGATACACTTGAGAAGGTGGTGTAACTGAAATCATTTACATGTTTAAAAGACATGAAATGGAGATTGAGGGCTTTAAGTTCACTGGAAGCTTCTACAAATCTCTTGAAGAATCAAGTATTTTGACATCTATTATCACCAATTTTTCCACTTGGTAAAGAGAGAATAGGTTTGTTTACTTACATACACGGGCTTCCAAAACTTGTTACTTTGGATCTTTTATCTTCTGGATTGAATAAATATTCTTTTTTTTTAAATTAAGTTTTAAAAAAATTTGTGATTTTACAAATTTCACAAGCATATATTATTTCATGTATAGGTCTTGGAAAATGGCCACTTAGAACAGTTACACTCTTTTCATTCAGATACAAATAAAGAGGGCAGATTCTAAGATAATCTTCTAGTGAAGTATATTTCAGGATTTGGGAGCAGATAAAGTTGTTATAACATGGATATGATTGTTTGCAGGAGCTGGCAAGGTCAGGTTAGAAATTGATACCATACAAAATTTATCAATTCTACTTACGTGCAGAAATGAAGGAAATTAATATTGTGTTACTGGATTGTGATAAAAGTTTATAAACAGTGAGTATATAAGCGTTACCAAATTCAAGAAGGGCATAGTACTGGGGAAGCTTTTTTTTGACTAATTGATATGCATTAAGCATTCAAGTTATGCTCTCCACCACCCCTCCCCCCCAAATCAGTGCTATGACACTGTATGAGGGCACTTGTGAGAAATGCATTAAGAAATCCTTCTATCTTCATGACGTCCTATAACGTCTCTTCACAACACTTACCAGTTTTAAATTATTCATTTATTTGAGTGATCAGTCAACCAATGGTCAGCTCTCTCACTGGACTGCAAGCTTCTTGATGGCCGGAACCACATCTGTTTTGCTTACCATTGTATCTGCCTGGCAAGGTTTCTGGCACATGACATCTATTCACTAATATACTACTTGTTAAATAATTGTTAAATGAGTGAACAAATTCTTGTTCTGGGACTATAGTTTGAGAAGGAGGCAAGCTAGACATTACACCTATGTAACCCTCAGCCTCACAAAGGGGAAAGGGGACAGTGCTGATGGCTTGTGAGCCCCAAGGATCTCCATACCCCTTCCAATTCTTGCCAGCGAGTAGAAGAAGGAGGGTGGGATAAAGCATCTACAATGTCCATATTATGGTCAGAATGAGGAAAAGTGACTTTCAGCCTTTCAGAGAAAATGGGAACTTCTTCATCTGAGTTGGCGTCAATGTCCCAAGGCCAGGGTATTTAGTACCCTTTTTAGGAGAGGAGATGTGAGACTCCTCTATTATAAACTCCTGTGGGGTCACCTCTCTTCTGCTGTCCTCCTAACCAGCTAAGGTGGGTTCTGGGCAAGCTGTTAGGGATCCCCTTTCACTCCCTTTGAAAGAGAGGAAACAGAATTCTAAGTTGAACATAGAAATCAGTATGAAAGTGGTCTCCACATGTGGAATTTTATAGCTATCTTAGGTGAAATATTGAGCACATTTTTTGTATATTGAGAGACAGTTGGTTGGCAACAGGAAGCCAACTTGAATAATAATTTGGCCCAACTGAAGAAGGATGTGTGAAAATAGTGTTAGCTTTCAGTGTAGAAAACTTTGTATTGGAGAGAGAGACTGTTTATATTGGTTTGTATTTATCTTTTAAAGGACATGATTAATTCTTAAAATAATGAACAAAATAATAAACATAAAATAAACCACGTAAGCTATAGAAAAACCCAGTTTTCTTCCCCTAACATATATTTAAGCAAAATACATAGGTAGGCATCAAGCTTTAATCCCAATGAAGTTCTGGCAGCAGTAAAGTCATGCATTGTAACTTGGTATGTGATTTCAATTTTAAGTGATCTCATTATTAAAAGGCCTTTGAAATAATATGTCAAGGAAAAGAGGAGATCTACAAGAACAGAGAAAGCAATGAATTCCCTCTTTGGAGAATACTTTGCCTCAGATTGCTGAAGTCTGAATCTGGGAAGAATGAACAAGAACCTGGCTGATTCCATTTGCCAGGGAGCTGCAGAGTGAAGAAAGCTGACCCCAGAGGCTTGAAGTTCTGAAGAAAGGACTTCTGGACTCTAACAGCTCCCTCGTGAGACTTTTGTTGTACAGTTTCTCCCTCTATCCCTTTATCCAGGTTGTCATTTTTACTCTCACTAGACCCAATTGATGATTTCAATGATTTCTCCACAATAATCCTTGGGTCCTGGTTCTGATCAGCAAGCTAGATGCCTGTTTCATTTTTTAGATATTCCCTTGATTGCTTCCTGGTTCCCAGTCTCCATATTTTGCATTTTTTCCTAAAAGAACAGCATTTGCCATATGCCATATCAATCCTATAATTGATCCAAGTCCTTTTATATTTGATTATACTGCTGAAAGCAATGATAGTGTCATTTCTTCTCTTTAAAAAATTATCTGTTTTCCTTGTGTGTCTGTCTGTACTCCAACACAGCTGGAATCCTTGAATCTGTGATGCTCACAAATGGGCATGTTATCTGAACAAATAGATACTCATGTATATCCATGTGTTATCCTTATCTGAAAATTCAGTGGCCAAGATGCAATATTCACAAATTCTAATTTCCCAAAGGAGGGGATTTATAGACCTAATAGTTGACAATTTCACTCCTCTACGTGTACTTCTTTGTAATTCTGTTTGGGTGTAGGTTTTCCCCAAAATAAGCCATTACGATAAGAAATGTTTAATTAAGTGAAATTAATTGATAAAATATTTATAAATTAATTGATAAAATATTAAAATATTTAAAATATTCAATTAAAAAAAATTAGAGTAGAAAGAAGACCTACAGGTGGAAATTGATATAGAATCAGAATTTTCAGAATGAGAAAGAATTTTTGAGCATCTGGTTTTACTTTCTCATTTTTCAAAGAAATTAAGTGTCTTGTTATTTCTCAGTTGTTGGGCTAGGAATGAAGAATAGACTTGTCCAAATTTATATAGTTTTTAGCATCAGAGCTAAAACTAGACTGAATTCTCCAAACTCAGTCATCATGCTATTTCACCAGCTAAACACATCATGGATTTCTCAGGTAAACATGCTATCATTCTGTATAAGCAGAGAGGTGGAGATGGGGATAAGTGTAGGTAGTGTTTGAATAGTGGGACAAGGAGGTTTATAACTATATTTCTCCTATCCTTTTTTTTTTTTAATTTTTTAATTTTTAATTATTTATTTATTTATTTATGGCTTTGTTGGGTCTTCGTTTCTGTGCGAGGGCTTTCTCTAGTTGCGGCAAGTGGGGGCCACTCTTCATCGCGGTGCGCGGGCCTCTCACTATTGCGGCCTCTCTTGTTGCGGAGCACAGGCTCTAGACGCGCAGGCTCAGTAGCTGTGGCTCACGGGCCTAGTTGCTCCGCGGCATGTGGGATCTTCCCAGACCAGGGCTCGAACCCATGTCCCCTGCATTGGCAGGCAGATTCTCAACCACTGCGCCACCAGGGAAGCCCTCCTATCCTTTTTTTTACAAATAAAGTAAATTTTTGAACTCACTTAAGGAGGTTGTCTTGACTACATTTGGAAAACTGGATGATTTAAGATCATGTAACATTATCTAGGTTTGTGTAAAAGCCATCTAGGTTCAAGTCTACCCTCAAGTTGAAACCCTGCTAGTTTTCCTGAAAAGTATACTGATGTTCAAGAAATTTTCTTTTCTGGTGCCAATTAAAGAGGAAGCAGAAGTGAACTTACACTGAAAATGTGATTAGTAAGAACCACTTTTCTAAAACAGTAATCTTTTGCTTAATCAAAAAAATAGTATTGGTAGGGAGGAAAATGGTTGTCCAAGGGAGACATGACTCTTTAGATGATACTCAACAGTCTTCCTGCTCCAGGTTTAAATGCAACTTTCACCCCTTATCTAAGCGTTGTCTGAGTTTCGTGTACATTGAGAGTTCAAAACCGCTCAGAAATCTTCTCCTTTATTCTTAGTTTTTCTTTTAACCCCCTCTTCAGTCCCCATGATTGGCAGCTGTGAGGGGCAAAAATACCAGGCCTTCAACTTTGTCCAAGTTAAGTGAACACAATATTACATGAACAAGAGCGGACACGAGAGGTTTGCAGGTACAGCATCCAGAACCAAATCAGCTGAGCTTTCCAAATGGTTCCTTTGGGTTGATTTTGTGTCTATAAGCACATTTTTTAAAAAAACTAAACAAAAAATAATAAAACCAGGTTTCAGGGCATTAAGAAGATAAATTGGGGAAAATTTTTTAACCAAAACTAATTATGCTTCATTTAGATCTCATGAGCTATTGCTATTTGACAAAACAGCTGCAGTTTTAAGAAATGGCCAAGTGGGAGCTATATGCACTTTCCATGGTAGGAGTTGATTATAAATATTGACCTATTGCTCGAAGCAACACATTAGCCAGCCCTTTCTTCGATGGAAAAAATACATACATAGAATCCTTATAAAATCCCTATGGAATATGCCTGCTGGGGGACGAGGGCAGGGGAAGTGTAGGGTGTTGTATATATGTGTGTATGTGTAGGTTGACAGGGACACAGAAAGGCCTTACTACAGGTAGTCTGTGTTGTTGTAAGAACGATATGTTGAATATTCCTACATTCAAATTTGACGAATAGCAAATAAATTCATGTTATAACAAAGCTTTAAAAATGTTTTAATGTAAGTTTTTTAAAAAGATAAGTTGATTTTAAAACTATCCTAACTAGTATAGTTGCCAGATATATTATAGGACATTTAGTTAAATTTGAATTTCAGATAAATAGCAAGTATATTTTTAGCATAAGTTTATTCCAAATATTGCCTGGCACATACTTATACTAAAGATTTATCATTGTCTAGCTGAGATTCAGATTTAACTGGGTGTCCTGAATTTTTTTTTTTCTCTTTGATAAACTTTTTAGTTTACAGTAGTTTTAGATTTACAAAAAAGTTGCAAAGATAGTACGGAGAGTTCCCTATATTTCACAGCCAGTTTTCCCAATTAACATCTTTTACGCTAGTTTGGTACATTGTCACGATTAATGAATGAAGGTTGAATTTTTATTTGCTAAGTCTGGTAAGAAAATAATTAAGTAAATGTATGGAAGTCATTCCTTCAGAATCATTTAGTACTGCATAGCTTGAATGTGCTGTTTCAAAATAAGGGAGCTGTGTCAATAACACTTGAGAAAGTTGTGTGATCTGCTGCTGCGTCAATACCAAAAAGCTCATGCCCCTGATTTTTGTCTCTTTCTTGTTTTATTTTATTAAACAATTGCACTCCCAAGCCCTCACAGTTATATGCATTCACTTTGAGGGAGGACACCACATTTTAAGCTCTTCCCTTATCCTTGGAGACAAGAGCTTTGAAAAATTAGGACCATGTTTGAGTCCTAGTTACATAAAGTATGCTCCCCAGCAAAATGCGATGTATTGTTTCAAGCTGATTTTTCCCCGCTTTTCCTTGGGAGAAACGTACAGCATCTTAAACTAAAGCACACTTCAGCGGTCCCCCTGCTTGCTTGGTGCCAGCAGCCACGACACAGGGCTTTCATCTCCGCTTCAAAGTGTGGTGGAGGGAGTTTGGGGGATGGGAGTGGGGGAGAAAGGGAGGGCAAGTTGAATGCAAAGAGGGAAACAAACAAACAAAAGAGAAAAATGGGATGGGTGGGCAGAAGGAGAAGTCTCCTATCTTTCAAATAACATGTCCCGTCCCGGTGGCCGGGCTGGGAGATGCAAAACCTTCACAGTTTTCCCCTGTTGTGTATTTTTTTGTTACTGCCACTTCCCATGCTGGGAAGATTCTTGTCATCCCTCACATATTTTATCCACAGAAAAGGCTGCCCTGCCCTGGGCTTGGTGATTGAGGCTGTGCTCCTGGTGTGCCACTCTATCAGTTGTTCCCAAGGCTGTCTAGCCTGGGAAAAGCTGCATGGACACGTTCCAAAATCAGCATTACATGCACCATTGTTCTTACTCTCCCTGATTAGAGTGCACACAATGAAAACAACAGCAACAGCCTCGTTTTCTAGCCCTCCTCCCAGCACAAGGCAGTTCTTAGTCTGTTTTTCTTTCTCTGGGTCTTCCTACAAGTTAACCGCTTCACTGCTGGGGGAGTCCCAGACCTCACAGCAACTGCCCCGCGAGCTCCACTGTGCTTCTGGGAGGTCACTCGCAGCTCTGGGGCAGTGGAGGAGCAGGCAGTCTTGTTCTTCTCCTGGAAATCTGGGCAGAGTAACTAACTAATGGGCGAAAAGTCAAAAGCTGTGTGTGGTGCCCTGGGCTGGCTGTGGGTTCCTATTCCAGGATGGCCGTTCACAGCCTTGGGGTTGGCTAGGCACTCAGTTTCTCGTAAGCAATGTGGGGACAGATGTTAAGAGGTGAGTGGGGATCGTGTTTTAATTCTTAAAGCCACAAAAATCTGCATTAAATCTGTTGAATTTAGTTGTTGTGTCTCAATTATCTATATGAGATGCTTCTCGACCTTTGGAACTTTTGGATAAAATCTTTGCAAATATTTGCAAGCGTGTGGGGTTACGGGGGGATGACAATTTTTACTTTAAAAGCTATAGGGCAAATCCAAGTCCTTTTACAATAAATATTAAAATAAAAATCTGTTACCTCCCCCTCCCCCTCCCAAAAAAAAGAAAGAAAAAAAAAAAAAAAAACAAACTTCCAACATGTAACTCGTGACTTCTTTATTTAAAATAATGGACAATACCTGACATTCCAGTGAAGAATTTGGATGTTCCTCTGGATTATATTGTAACATAATTAACCTGACTTTTATTTAAGGGTGTGCGTGGATGAAGGGTGGAGAAGGCTTTGTGAGCATGTGTCAGTACATTCAAAGCAACAACTGAAACTCTTCATCAACTGGGCAAATATCCTGAGTCTGGAGAACTCTTCCACACGCTCAGAGTCACAGCTCTAATGGAGAAGGTCTTTAGTGCAGATGTGGAGACAGACATTATTTGCTGCGTTTCTGGTGTCTGTCCTGAGACCAAACATGATATACATTTATGGCCTGGATGGAGGATTGGTCATGAATTTGCCTTCAGCCCAGTCAGAAAGATGAAAGGCTGAGGTTCCCCTTTGAGTCACTATCCTTGACTTTTAAGTACTTATAGGAGATAAAACAGAGAATGACCCAAAGCTTGGTTAGTTCTTAGAAATGTAACGCTTCACTGCTGCTGTGTCAAGGACTCCTCCTGGCTGAGACTAGATATTACCCTCCTGCTACGTTAATAAAGATCCATAAGATTGCTAGTAGGAAACCACTGTCATTCACTGATCTGTACATGTGGAGAGGCTTCCTTCCTCTTCCTTCTCTCCCCACACCCCTTCCTCCACACAGGCCAGAGGCATGGCACAGCTGTAATTAACATAATACTGTTAGCCAATTTCTGATAAATGGCGTTTTGGGCCATGTATCACATTATTTCAAGAAGTTGATTCCTCCTCTTCCGTTTAATTGTTGGTCAGCTGTCTCCCTGCAACTACCTACATGAGTTTTTTAATGCCTCAAAAATAAAAAAAGTAAATAAACAAACAAAAACTCCAAATCAAAAACAACAAAAATTGAACCGTGTCACTTGCCTGAGGCATGATTTTTCTTATCAACCATAAAAAATCCCACAATGAGAATTGAGATAGTAAATTATAGGATCATGCATGAGGCAAGAGGAGACCCCTCTTGTTTGAGGGAAGCTGAGTTGGTTCTGGTTTCCAAGGTTATAAATATCCCTTTTTATATTTATAAAGAAAGCTTATTTTTTCAGACTCGGGAGACAGCTAGGGAGGAGATGCAACAACATGTCATTTTATAGGCTCTTTTTTCTACTCCTCAAATCTCTGAATATACACGTTTGTTGGAACGAATTAGACTATTTACATTATTACATTGTATCAATAGTGTTTCTTTCCTGGAAGTAGACCTGCTTGCTGGCACTTGCACTAATATCTCTAGCCCACTCTTTTTGAATACACGTGTAAGCAATTGCAGTGCAGAGATCTTCCTCATCCGTAACCTCAGTTTATCCTGAATGATTCTCAGCAGACATGAGCGGTTAGAGTCACCGATGGGGCGGAATGCAGGCAACAGCACAGGATTTGAAGCCGGAAGTCTTGTAATTTGACTTTCACTCCATCACTGGGTAACTCTAAGACAATCAGTGGTTTTCTCACGAGTCCCACTTCCCAGAACTGGTGTGAGGATTATATGAGATAATGGATAAAAATGCTTTATAAAGTATACTCAAATTTTACTTGCTAAAATCTTTTCATTGTGTGAAAAATGTGATAATGAGATTTACTATCGAAACAAATTGGTTTACAGTGTGTAAAATTTATAGTCTTATTTTTTTTAGCTCTGCATTAGGCATTATCTTCGAAGCTATTTAAGCTTACACACACACCATTCAAACATTAATGATATCTGTATTAGTTTCCTAGGGCTACCTAGTTTCCTAGGGCTGTTTTTTTTTTTTTTTTTTAATTGAAATATAGTTGATTTACAATGTTGTGTTAGTTTCAGGTGTACATAAAGTGATTCACCTAGACATATATATATATATAAATATATGCATATTCTTTTTAAGATTCTTTTCCATTATAGTTTATTACAAGATATTGTGTATAGTTCCCTTTGCTATACTGTAAGTCATTTTTTGTTATCTATTTTATATATAGTAGTATGTACATATTAAGCCCAAACTCCTAATTAGCTCCACCCCCCTTCCCCTTTGGTACCTAGGGCTGTTTTAAGCTACTATAAACAGGTAGCATAAAACGACAGAAATTTACTCTCTCATAGTTGTTAAGACCTAAAGTCTGAAATCAAGGTGTTGGCAGGGCCATGCTACCTCTGAGATTCTGAGTGGAGTCTTCCTTGCCTCTTCCTAATTTCTGGGGTGGCCATAATTCTTGGCCTTCCTTGGCTTGCAGCCAAGTAACTCCTGTCTCTGCTTCCATCTTCACACGGCATTCTTCCGTGTTCCTTGTCTTCACATGGCTATCTCCTTCCTATAAGGTCACCAGTCCTATTGGATTAGGGCCCACTCTAGTGACTTCATCGTGATTACACCTGCAAAGACACTATTTCCAAATAAGCTTGCATTCATAGGTACTGGGGGTTAGGACTTCTTCAATATCTCTTTTTTGGGTACACAGTTCAACCCATAGCAATACCCCACAAAACAACCCAGTTTCTCACTGCCTGGGGACCTGGTTGCCAGGCTGGAATTTGCCATTAATTAGCCAACTCACTTGTAGGTAAATGGGGGAGTTGGAATAGATCTCTTTGGATAGTTTTCAATGTTAATGTCCTATAATTCTATCATTTTAGTATTCTTCCATTAAGATTCCTTTCTAACCATGATGGTCCTTTTCACTCACCAACAAATCTGTGTACAACAAACCCCAAAGTCCAGCTACAGAACGAATGGGGAAACTTGCAGTTTCTCTGAGCCCATCCAACAGAATTATCCTTTCCTCAGTGTCATCACGGTGAACACCTCACTCCAGCCCCTCACTTTCTCTTGCCTGGACTGTTGCAGTAGCCTCTCAGCTGCCCCGAGTTTCCTCCTCCAATGTATCCTCCCCTAGGGGCTGCCAGAGTCATGTCACACCCTGGGAAACACCCTTTAGAGGCTCCCCATGGGTACTGTACAGGTTACAATTCCAGGCATGACACCCAGGGCTTTATAAGCAGGAATTGCTCACCCAGGCTCGTTTGTTCAAGAATTAACCTCAATAAATATAACCCACTCATTTTTCTCCCACCATATTTTGCATTTCATACTTTGGTGCATTATATTCCCTCTGTTTGTTAGGCCTTTTCCCTCTCTTTTCTGCCTAGAGGATTTTTATTTATCCTACAAATTCCAGTTCAAATAGCATCACCTTTGGGAAGCTGCTTCTGACTATCAGGAGTAGTCAGAAGTAACCATTCTTTTTTCTGTTTCACCATTTAGTTCATATTTATTTCTATTTTTGCACCTATCATTGAATTATAATGTGTGTGTGTTTATTCCTACTGGACAGGATGTTGCTTACCAGCTGGGGAGATGTTTTTGCCTCTGAGTCAGGGTCTGTACCTTCTTTATTTCCAGGTGTCAAACACATATTTGGTACACAAAAATGTTTTATTAAATTGAATTAAATAACCAGTTCTTGACATAGAACTGAAACCAGCAGTCAGGGTCACGTAGTGTTTTTATGTGGGTTGCTTTTGAATTAATGAAACAGTAAGACGTGCTTTGGCACAGCTGTCTGGCATACCTGGGTTAAGTTCTAGTGCAAACAGCTGCGTTGCTGTAACTTGCTGTAAAACACCCACTTCATACAGGGCCATGTGCTGTGGGGCCCATGGAAGGGAGCCAGGCCCAGGGCTGGCAGTTACCTGAAAACACTTGGGTTAAGTTTCTCTTGCCATGGCAGTTAGAC
The DNA here is from genome assembly GCF_965194825.1 of Balaenoptera physalus. NCBI lineage: Eukaryota > Metazoa > Chordata > Mammalia > Artiodactyla > Balaenopteridae > Balaenoptera > Balaenoptera physalus. The sequence goes on from NC_138888.1 coordinate 36,865,388, forward strand.
AGCTTCTTGCAATTATTCCCTTCAATTGTCAGGCTTACCTCACAGGACATATTCTAATAGGGCTGGACTCCCAGACAGGCACCTTTTGCTTGCCACCTTAAATGTTTCACTGCTGAGAGCTGCCCCCAGGTTGCCTGGGAACTGCATTTCAAATAGACTAAGCCCATGTCACAGGACTGCAAGTTGTAAATTATCAAGCACATTCATAGACATGGTGACCAATTAAAAGAAGAGAACCCCAGTTGGGATTATCATTATGGGTGTGTTCATTTCTTCTTCTCTCTTGTTAGATTGGCCCCTTTCTAATCCTGCTGTAGAACTCTGGAAAGTGAAAGATCAAACTCCCCTAAACAGTTAGGCTGGGTCCAGGCAGGAAAAGAAAGGAGTAAAGGCTTGGACACTCCTGTGGATGATGGAGGAGAAAGCACACACATACCTCAGGAAGAATGGCAGCCTTGATTTTTGGCTTTAAATCATATGATGAATGAGGATAGTCTCGTTTCTATCCCCCGTTCTCTAAAGGGTAGATGAACGTGCAATTATCGATCTTCTTTTTTGTCAAGATGAGCATCCGAATCCCTACTTCTACAGTAGCACTTTCAAATGTCACTAATAAGTGACTGATCAGCGCTACTGCCTGTATTTGTGTTTGGCTTGATTCCATATTGAGATCGAAGCTCTCTGAGAGCAGGACCCACAGCTCCTCCGTTTCTCTCTTTCCTAACAGAGTTTCTTATACCTGATCACACATGAAAACTATTGAGATTGGAGAAACTTGAGCATAAATACTGCAGGTGTGTACCCTCGTAATCTAAGGGAAATGGACCTCTTAAAAGCAGCCAAGTAACAACAATGATTTTGGAGGAGAATCCTAATTTAGCAGGTAAGAGAGCACCTGTGGCTTTATTCTACTATTGCTGTTGGCCATGAAGGTACAATAATTATGCAATGTTTTAGAAGCATTATTAGGAATGACCAAATTGGAAAAAAAATAACAAATCACAGTGGATAAGTGGATCATTAGAGGTATATGTTACCAGAGAGCACAGGATTTACTTTATCTTACATGTTCCAACTTGGTAAGTGCATGGATTTGTTGAAAATTCTTACTATTAAAGCCCTACTAAGTGTAAGTCACTACGCTAGGTCTTATTTAAAAGGGTTAAGAGGACTTCCCTCGGACTTCCCTGGTGGCGCAGTGGTTAAGAATCAGCCTGCCAATGCAGGGCACACGGGTTCAATCTCTGGTCCAGGAAGATCTGACATGCCACGGAGCAACTAAGCCCGTGCGCCACAACTACTGAGCCTGCGCTCTGGAGCCTGCAAGCCACAACTACTGAGGCGTGCGTGCCTGGAGCCCGTGCTCAGCAGCAAGAGAAACCACTGCAGTGAGAGACCCGCACACTGCACTGAAGAGTGGCCCCTGCTTGCCGCAACTAGAGAGAAAGCCCGTGCACAACAACGAAGACCCAACGCAGCCAAAAACAAACAAACAAATAAATAAATAGGACTTCCCTGGTGGTCCAGTGGTTAAGACTCCACGCTTCCACTGCAGAGGGCACAGGTTTGATCCCTGGTCCGGGGAGTTCTGCATGCCACACGGTGCGGCCAAAAAGAAAAACAATAAATAACAGGGTTAAGAGAATCAGCACACTTGAGGTCTTGCTTCTAAAAGTTTTCTGTTCAAAAATGTAATGCTACAGGAAGGAACATCGCCTAAACACAGGCCTCAAATCGCTTGGCAAGGAGTGATTGTCAGGTGGGCAGCGTGGCCTGGCCCTCTCTATACTAGTGGGTCCCCAGTGATGTTTCTCAACTAACAAAGCTGACAAGATACAACAAGCTCGTGGTACCTACAGATCATTTCCTTCCTGTTGCAAAACGCCAGTGCTGTCTGACCGCATTTCACACACTGCAAACTGTTTCAGCACTCCATCCTAGTAGGAAGCCTGCCTATCAGGAAGGCCTAGGCATCCGTCCTATGAAATGTCAAAATATTGTAAATATTAGTGATGGGCCAGCCTCAGAAGTGTTGGAGGTTTAGTCTGGGAAAAGATCCAAGACTTTGTGAACTTATATAAACACTTTTAATCTTGAAAAATTCGTCTGCAAATCTTGCAAGAACAGGTTCCCTCCCAAGGCTTACAGTATTATTTTGGGTGGTGTACTTTACCTGGTATTTTTTGGAGAAATGTTTACTATTTATTCCTTTTCTATTTTTAGCATTCTTACCAAAGCAAAATGCACCAAGGTGTATGTATTTTATAAGAAAAAAATTGATTTTCACTTGGCAGAAAAATTATTTTATCTCTGAAAATTGGGCAAGAAGTTATTCACCAATTCTTACTAAAAATAATTCAACATTTCTGGCCAATTACAATGCATACATTATATTTAGGAAGAAAATAAACAGCATTGAGCCTCTCATGGTGGATATGAACAGATATGAATTGATATTAAGGCTAAAACAATACATTGTTAGCATTTTGTATATTGCATTTAATTCACGCTTATTTGGACATATGAACATAATATTTTCTATAGCATTCAAATACAATATGTATATGTGAATATTACATCTGGTCTAACACATCACTAAGAGTACATTTCTCAAGCCCGATTTATGTATAAACCATGGAAATGTGGTTTTTAAAAGAAGGTCCTACTGGAGTTCAGTTTCATACCTAGTAAAGTCTAGGGGAGGAGAGATACAGTGCAGAATCTCTCAACTGTGTTCTTTGGGACTTAAATATATATGGCATGAATAGTATTCTATAGCATAGGTTTTGGAACTGTAGCTAAGCACAGTTCTTTACTATAGGACTTTTCAGAACCTTTAAAATGCAAATTTTCAGTCAGATTTTTCAAGTGGAAGATCACCCTGAGAGACTAGGTGTTCATGAACCAAATTTGGGGGCATCATGGTATAGTGGAAAGTGCATTATAATTGGGGTTTTAAAAGTTAGATTCATGTCTTGATTCTGCCATTTAATTGCAGTGTGTTTTTTGGAAAGCTTCTAACTCTAAAACCAATAGGTTAGATGGAATGATCTTTAGTATTCTTTTCTTTAGCATTTTATACTAGGTTTCTATACTAGGGCTATATGCTGTTTTCTTTATTCCTTGGAGACCTAGCATAGTACCTTACACTTAGTAGGCCTTTGATAAATGTTGATTAAACTGAACATAGCCTTTTAATTTTTAAGAATCATTGTCAGCCAACTTTTTACTAGCTGTGCTGCTTTGAGCAAATCATTTATTCTCTCTGAACTTCAGTTTCCTCACTTATAAAATGTAGGCATTTGACTATTGGATTTCAAGTCTTTTTTATTGTTAGCAACATTATTAATATTCCTGGTAGCACATGTAGCCTTCTCAAATGAAACCTTACACAGAAGTTCAGTGCGTAAAACAGATCAAAAGTGGAGCTGCCCTGGTTCAGTGTCTGGGGACTCCACTATCTGTCTCCACCCTCCCCCATCCCAGCCTGCACTGACTTTTTTCCCTGCCCCTGTCTTCAGGTGTGTCTGAGGAGCCCCTAGGGCTCCTCTGAGCAACACTGATATTAATAATCTCTGAAGCTTCTTTTAGGTCAAACAACTTAGATTTTTCTGGGAAAATATAGAATTCTGATTCCCGAGACTAACAAGCTTTGGAGGAAATAAAATGTAATCAAAGCCCCCTCCCACCTTGGAAAAAATTTCACCCTTTTCATATACCACAGTCTGAAACAAATGAAACATAAATCAAGCATGTACAAAAATTAAAAATGACAGACCCCCATCTTGGCTTAAGTAATATATTTGAAAATCTAAAAGGGTATTTTTATTTCATTATGTATAAATGATTAAAAATCCATAAGAAATCTCTATCCTTGGAATAATCTTTATGTCAAAATTGAAAAAAATTATTGTACTTTCTCATGGTTTAATAGTCCCTCATCACTATAATTCATATAACCAAGAGCAGAAATATATAGATTTATAAAACCAAAAATGGAAGTCAGTTTATTAATTATCAATGCATGCAAGGATGGCTAAAAATTTAGCTTAGCATTTCCATTAATATCTGGTGAAATGCTAGGGAAAAAAATCTATTTCAAGGAAAAATAGCTGCTGAGAAATCACTAGGAGACATTTCAGTGACATTTTTACAAGAGACCTTAGGGCTTTCTTCCTGATGCATATTTTAAAAAATGAAAAGATAAACAAGACTAGGATCTGTGTCTGAATCAGTCTCTTGGAAGAAGACACTCTGGGAGATTCAAGGGTGATTGTCCCTGATACTGCAGTGGAGAGCAGCCCCGCTTAAAACAAGGGACCCCCAGGCTGTCTTCCTCCCCACATATGAGCTGTGGGAACCCTGTGTGTTTATGGAGTCTCTGCTTTTCTCCCTCTAGATAGAGCAGAGTTGAGGCAGGGTTAGTTGCGTCACTGAAGCAATCAACTTCATCCAGCCCAGTTTTGTCATCTGCAAATGACATCAAACTTATGTTAGGAGCTTGTTGATTTAAAAAATAATTGGCCCAGTGCTTTGCAGATGATATTTTTATATGAAATTTTGTACCAGCTATACTTGTGGACTGGGCTATGACATACTCAAGAGACGGACATTATTACCAGGTCACTATGGTATCCTGGGGAAATAGTTTATTCTACAGGTTATGATCCTGGAGTTGTGTTTAAAGTTAAAGTCTTGGACAGGGGAACAGAGCAAACACAAAGGATTCAGATGCCTCCAAAGTGAGGGACAGGCAAAAACAAAGCCCACCCAGGTCTGAGATTAAGGGAGAAAGGCAAAGTGGTTAATTCAAGAAGAAAACCAGACCATACATTTGTCAATTTTAATCTGGGTGTGCAAAAAACAAAAACCAAAAAAAAACAACAACAAAAAACCATAAATAAAAATCTGGAGATTATTGATTATCTTTTGTGCTAAAGAGGCAATGTATTAGAGTATGGTGCTTTCTGAGTACAATATGTGGAATTTAGAATATAAGAAGGGAAGGTAAGAATCTTTAAATAGTCTCCATGTCTTACCCACTGTTGGTAGGTTGTGTCCATTTCTGGGCTTCACGACTTGAGAGAAACAGAGAACTTGGAGGGTCTTCAAAGGTGATTGAAAGGATGAAAAATAAATCTTTGAAAAAGAGGACTAAGGAAATGGACATGAATTTAAAGGAAAGTGAAAGGAAAAACCCTTTGAACCCAAACATATTTAAATAATTTTAAAGACTTCATTTTAGCTTTCTGCTCCAGATTATTTCATAGGGAATTTCTGTTCAATAGAAGATCACTAATGTGTTATAATATTTTCATAACCAAAGTGAGTAACCAAACACAGCAAATGATTTTAAAGTAACTTCCAGAGGTACCAACCATGGTTTTGCATTAATTATTTGTGTAGAACGTGGAATTTGCAACCTTGTAGTCAATGAGAATTAAAGTATGTTTCTACCATGATATCTGTTTGATGGTTGGGTCTGCTCTCCTACAATTATGTTGTGTTCAGATACTGTTATCAGGTTAACTTCTCTATGTGTTAGTATCGATCTACAACAGACCAGTAGAAGAATAATTCAGAAATTTACTTTAAAAAATCTGTATAACAGAAACAACCCAGGTCTAAGAATTAGTTAGATGAAGCAAGCATCCAAGAGAATTAAGATTAGTTTCCTATGGATTTATGCAATACAGCCAAGATAGATGGAGGGTGCTCTACATAGATAAGGTTCTAGGTGGGGATCTTGGTTCTTGGTCCTTGGCCTTGAGCAAGGTGCTTAAAATTCTCTGAACCTTAGAATTATCATCTATATAGTAAGAATCACCATATAAATCCATGAACTTTTTCTTGATAAATGAAATAAAACTTGTCATAGGACTGATGCAAGGATTAAGTGAGTTAATTCACATAAAGTATTTCAACAGTGCCTGGCATGTAAATATTAGATAATAAATATAACAATAATAAATATTAGGTATAAGTTTTATTATTATCATATGAGAAAGAATCTAACACAATGCCCAGCACATTGTAGAAACTCAGAAGTATTAGTTACATCTAAATCGAATAGAATAGATTAAAAAGAAGTGGAGGGATTCTTCAACACAGAAATGAAATAAGGTAATAATGTAAAGGGAATACATTAGAAATGATGTTCATAGCATACCCTTGCCTGCTGGGGGCTGTTGTCATGGAGAATCATGTGCCAGTCCAGTCTGACCCTGGTACACTGGATGGAGGAATCTGATTCCATTTGGTTTTGCTCATATAGGAAGGATGAGCATATAGGAATCCTCATATAGATTCCTAGTCATGGCTGTGATAGATCACTTTAGGCCATTGGTCTCCAAGGTTGGCAGACTGAAACTTCCAGGGTGGGTTTCACAAGAACTCATTGCAAGTTGACTATTTAGTGGATACTTTCCAAATACAAAAGAGCAACTAACATTTGGGCAGCCTACCTCTCTGTCCAGCTGAATATAAGATGACCTTCTGAATCTAAATGTATTAAGTAGACAGGAATAGGAATAGTGGAAATATAAAAAGCCTTCCTCAAAAAAAGAGGAATTTGAGCTTAAAGACACTGAAACATGACAACCAGCAAACCTAAGAGATGACTCCAGTAATCTCCCCAGTCCTGATTCGTAATTCGAGTGGATATTTTAATCGTGGATCTGCATTATGCATCAGACCAAACATTTATCTTATTTTGGAAGAAAATAAAAAGATTTAAAAAAGAAAGGATAGGACAGTGAATTCTTTTTTTTTTTTTTAACTTTTTATTTTATATTGGAGTATAGCCAATTAACAAGGACAGTGAATTCTTTCTGCAGAAATGCTAATCACTTTAACAACAACATTTGAGAAACAGCAAGCAGAGATAATTAGAGCAGTCAGCGACGCAAAAAGTCAGCGAGAGAGTTTCCTCCTTTAACCCTATACCCAGAATTGGAGAAAATTCACATTGAAGTATTGTTTCCAAAGTGCCATTGCCACCATTCCAGCAACCCAGGGGAAAGGAGAGCAAAAACTGTAGCTGGTGCCTGTGGGTTTCCAGTCTGTAACACGGAGTTTCTTTTGCCACGCCTTAGACTCAGCTTCACCAATGTGGAGAGCAATGCCTGTATTGTGTTGTTAAACTTCCTACTCCCACAATCATAATAAAAAGAACCACGCCAAAGTGTCAGGACAAACAGTAGATAACTGAAAGCGCTCCCGTCAATCATTTGCAATCTGGTTGGCTTCCAAGTCTTGTCTAGGTCATATTATGACTCCTTTATTAGTGTTTAAGGTCACCAGGAGACAGGCAAGTGCATCCTATATCAGGAAGTGTAGTGAGCCTCGGGAGTGAGATATTTGGCTTTAGTAGGTACGGTGGCTATGACTCGGAAATCCAGGGAAATGAGTTAAGCTCGGTCAGACTCCAGGCGCCGTGCTGCCTCACAGCAGATAGAATGAAGTAGAATAATAGAAGCTTTCCTGCCATTCTCCACATTAAGCTGAATTCCGGTCAGCCCTTCCAGTTGAGTTTCTGGAGGCTGTTTTCTATTCAGCCCCCATGCTGCAGGCTGTAATTCACGGGAAGGGGCTCCAGGGAAAGGCCGGTCCCACGTTCAGGCTGGATGGTGCCAGGGGAGCCCTCCTGCAGGAAGACAGATTAAGGGGCAAGTATACCCATTTGGTGGGTGAGTGCAAAATTTAGTGCCTACATTAGGCTCCCAGAGAAATGACTGCCTGGCTGACTTAGACCTGGCAACCACACATAAACTTGAATACTTCCATTTCCACATGCTCCCTTACACAGTGACTAACCGTATCTGCTTAACTCTAATGGAGAAGGAAAGAAAGGCAGTAATGGCCATCTCTTCCACCCACTGGGGAGCCTGTGTCCTGGTAAGATAAGCGCTCAGCTTGTCTGGTATGAGCTAGGCTCATTCTTTTCACAATACGATTCCTATTTAAGGTCCTAAAAATTCAGATGACCTCACTGCAAGATGAATCGGTAGCTTGAAAAGTTTTCCTTTATGGTATGATAGTAAAATGCTGTCGTTAAGGGAAATGGAAAAGCTAGCAAATCAGTTCGAAAAGAAGCTTTCTACTTCTATAAACTGATAAAAGTAAATATCACAAAGGTGAAGTTGCCAGTGATGGGTTACTACCTTCTCACTTCTAAGAATTCCATATTCACATTAAGACCTAAAAGCACCACTGAAATATTCAACATGCAGAAGGTTGAGATGTAATGAGGCACTGTGATATTTGCAGTACTAGAGTTTATATAAATGTTCATACATTTGGTTTTGATGTTGCAAAAGACGAATGATTTCAAGCTGAGGAAACTGTTTTTAAAAGGAAGCAAGAAGTATTTTTGACTAATGCTCGTGCAGCCCTTTACTCTTGTCTGCTTTGCCTCCACGTGCATTTTTTTTTTTTTGTAAGTTAGCATTGACTTGTTATTTCTGTTCAGACTCTTAAGTTTTCAGAAACTTAAACATAGAGTCCTTTCTTAAAAAAAAAAAAAAAGGAAGAAAGAAGAATTGTTTTGGTTAGTCGACCTCTTTTTAAGAGGTGTTTCATCACCCTCCTCTCCCTCTCTGTGATGTTTCTCTGCAGCTCTCTGTAGGGTGGGGTTCTATGCTGGCTGGCAGAATGCTTATTTGTTAGCTGAATAGGGTTCATCAACAGACATTGATCAATATAGGTTTTCTTTATTTCCTGTGAATTCCAAAATGCCATCCAGAGCGTCTTTGTCAGGTAGGAAAACTAATAGAGCTACAGTTCACAAATCAAAACAAGAGGGCCGTCAGCAAGATTTATTGATAGAAGCCTTAGGAATGAAAGTGGGTTCTCAAAAGTCATCTGTGACAATCTGGCAACCTCTGAAACTCTTTGCCTGTTCACAGTTGACATCACTTGTTGGTCCACAAGGACAGAGCATCAGTGGGGAAAGGACTCTCTGAGCTGTTAGCTTTCAATGGACAGGGAATGAACGTGTGGCTCTTGCAAGGATAAGCTTGCTTGCCTTCTGAACGCCTCAGGGCCTCACAGGGTATCTGACACAAAGGAGGTGCTCAGCAAAGTTTTATTGAGTGACTGGTGAATGGAGATGCTGACTAAAGCCATGACCATACATCACTGATATTTAAAAGAAAGAACAAATGCAGAAATAAAATGGACAGTTTATCATTTGCAGATATAGCGATGGTCAAGATTATGTGCTCCTAAAGACCGCTTCCAGTGCTAAAACTGTGCAATGTTTTTAGTCTAATGATAGACTAAATTTTCTTCTCATCATGAGAGATATTTAAGCATTCTGTGGTCTTCTCTGAAGGACTCTGAGAAGGGCCAAGGCTTGAGAAGGTGGTATTAAGTTTCCTATTGGTAGGATGTGGAAGGGCACGAGTAGTGAAGCACGTCATTTTCCTGATACAGCAGGGCTTATTGAGTCAAGAGCTTGTTTTTAAGTCATCATAAAGAGACTGCACGCATGATGAGAAAGCTTCTCTTGGGGCCTGTTTATGTCTGCGTGTGCCACAGGAGTGGGAGAGGTTGTGGCATCGTGTGTGAGTGCTAGATGAAAGAGGTTTCAGAACTCTGCTCCCGGCGTCTAGAGACATCCACCGTGGACACAGACCTCAAGCCCGGGGACAGCGCAGAGTGTGTGGTCTTGCCTCCTGAGCAGTAGGGCCCCGCTGAGCACGCACAGCCCCCAGCAACCTGCCACCCCAGGCCTTCCACTATATCACACTCCAAAATCGTGACTATGGAGGGCTGAAAGCTCTGACATTTGGTCAAGTACTCATTTCTGGTCATTTAAAATTATGTCAGATAAATAAAATACAACTTCTTGATTATGGTCAGTGCTTGGGAGGGACAGATGGGCAGGCAGGGGGGAATTTTTATAATGACCTAAAAACCCATAAGGCATTCTGGACATCAAACATCAGTTACAAAGTACCACTCTGATGAGCTAAGAGTAAGTAAATCAGAACCAGATGGATTAAATTCCCCTTGAAATACATCCAGGATTAAAAATTAAGAGAAGTAGTGCTAGACACAGTGCATTGTTTCAAATGCTTGCCAGAGCATTTGAAGCAAACAAAATTCACTAGAGATATTTGACAGTTAAGTGACTGTTCGCCCACCTCTAGATTCTAAGTCTTATTTTGGCTGCATAAACAGTTGGAGAGGATTTTGTGTGTATGAAATATAAAAATGTTTACTGGAATACCAAGAGTGGGCAAAAGAGGAAAAATTCTTTCAACATGTATTTTATTTACTTGCTTAGGTATAAATAAGTTAACATGAAATTCCATAGAAGATGTTCATCAAGTTACAGTGCGTAGAAATGAACAGTTGCATATGTGCGCATACAGACTGGCCCAGGCACTTAATTAAAGACACTTGATCGTGTTTGACAGGTCTGAATGGGTACTTAAAACGCGCACACACACGGAAAGGCATCCACATTATCCATGTGATGCGTCCTGACCCTGACGTGTTGATCAGCCCTTCAGAGAGTTGCTTTTCTTAGTGATTACGCACTGACACATGACCCTCCACACGGGCTGCCTGTCCCGCTTGTGACAGCAGGCAGGGCTGAACTGAAGGAGCTTCTCAAGCCCGCTCCTGGCATCTCAGTGCCCTCTGGCTTCCATGCACAGGCTGCCAGATAAACAAACAAGGGGTTCCAATTTTATGCCTAGTAACCTCGGTGGTGTTCCTGCAGCAGGGTTTGCTCTGTTTATTTACTCACAAGGCTCCCTTGGGAATGTTTGAGGCAAAGGTTTTGGATTCCCAGACAGTCTGTAAAGAGATAGTGATTCTTGCCTTATTAGCCCTATGCATAAAAAAGCAGTCTATACATGGGTATGACACCAAAAGCACAGGCAACAAAAGAAAAAAATAAATTGGACTACATCAAAATTAAAAACTCTTTGGCTCAAAGGATGCAATCAAGAGAGTGAAAAGGCAATCCACAGAGTGGGAGAAAGTGTTTGCAAAACACATATCTGATAAGAAGTGAATATCAAAAATATATAAAGAACTCCTACAACTCAATAACAAAAGAAACCCAAACAATCTGATTTAAAAATGGACAAAGGACTTGAGGATACACAAATGTCCAAAGAGCACATGCAAAGATGCTCAACATCATTAATTATTAGGGAAATGAAAATCAAAACCACAGTGAGATACCATCTCACACCCATTAGGAAGGCTGCTATCAACAAAACTGGAAAATAAAAACAAGCGTTAGCGACGGTGTGGAGAAATTGGAACCCTTGTGAACTCTTGGTGGGAATGTAAAATGGTAATGCTGTGGAAAATACTATGGCAGTTTCTCAAAAAATTAAAAATAGAATGATTATATGACCAGCAATTCTATTTCTGGTTATATACCCAAAAGAACTGAAAGCAAGGTCTCAAAGAGATATTTTTATGCCTATGTTCATAGCAACATTATTCACAATAGCCAAAAGTGGAAGTAACCCAAATATTCATTGATAAATGAATGGATAAACAAAATGTGGTATATGCACACAATGGAATATTATTCAGTCTTAAAAAGGAAGGGAATTCTGACCCATGATACAACATGGATGAACATGTTGAGGACATTATGCTAAGTGAAATAAACCAGTCACAAAAGGACAAACATTGTATGATTATTTATGTGAGGCCCTTAGAGTAGTCTTGTTCACAGAGACAGAAAGTAGAATGGTGACTGGCAGTGGGTGGAGAAGAAAATGAGAAGTTGTTTTGTGAGTGTAGAGTTTCAGTTTTGCAAGATAAAAAGAATTCTGGAGATGGATTGCACAACAATGTGAATATATTTAACACTACTGAACTGTGCACTTAAAATGGCTAAGAAGGTGAATTTTATGTTATGTATATTCTACTACAATTTTTAAAAAATCAGTTTATTTGGGAGAGGGATTTTTAACAGAGCTTCATGGCACTCCTCATGAAGAGGCTCCAGCAACATCATGGAATGTCTTAACTGAAATCGGATGATTCTTAAAGAATATTAATGTTTCAACATCAAGAAATAATGTTGAAAGTAAAATTAAATTGCTGTTTTCTGTGTGTTTCTGACATGCATATATGGCAAGAAGCAAATCCAGTTCAGAAATAAGGAATTACAGAGTTCAAATGTTAGCTGTTGAGGAAAGGGAATTGGTAGTATACATTTATTACCTTAAACCTTCATGGTCCTAACAGTAAGTATTGCCTTCAGGCTATAGATATGACTGCTCTAGGAAGTAAGGTCACTTGGCCAAAGTCACACAGGTGATGAGTTGTGGAAATAGGATTTGGACCCAGGGCCTCTATTGCTACAATGCATTGTTACCAAGGATAGAGGTAGGCCTGGTTAGAGCTCAGTACAGTAATGGAGGCTGACATTTATGAACAAATTAGTAATGTAACTGACATATGAGCAACTGTGACTTGTAGTTGGGGAGACAAAATATATAAGCACTAGAGTCAGTTTATCAAGAGTCATCCACGAGGTGCTATGAGGCATGGTCAGTGCATTCTGTAGGTCAACCTACTGCAAAGCCAGGGCTGCAGCTGTGGTCCTCTGGGACCTCTCTCTAGCTGCTCCTTTCAAGTCTGGCCTACTTTGGCTGAGATTCCCCTGGGACTTGGTCAGAGTCTGATAACCAGAAATAGTGATCAGGATGTAGGCTCTGGAGCCAAATTGCCTGGGTTCAGATCCTGTCTCTGACTGTAGTTGTGTGACTCACGGCAAATTACTTAACTTCCCTGTGCATTCTTCCTCATCTGTAAAATGGGGATTATAAAAGCATCTTCCTTATAAATGATTTGAGGATTAAATGAGTCAATGCATATAAAGTACTGAAATAGTTCCTAACACATAGCAAATCCTTCATAAGTATTAAATATTATTTTATACCAATTGTTAGAGCCATATCACACATCAGGCATTGTACCTAGGAAATACTTCATTCTTTGAGGTTTCCAATAATTCAAATGTATCTACCTACACCAACAGAACAAATTCATTTATTATATAAATTATGCAACTTACAATGCATATAAAATTCTACACCTTAAGGGAACAAAACAAAACAAAAAACAGTATATGAACAAGTTTCAAACATGCCTACACATAAAAACATATTCTTAAACTTTCAACAAAATTGTAATGTTTCAGTAGTCTTCCTCAGCATTTAAAAATTTCTGCTTGACTTTTATATCGACCTGTCTCTCAAAAGCTAGAGCAGGTTGCATGGAGCTTCAAAGGTTGTGGCTTATTCCAGGTATACCTGGGGAGTGAGCTTTAGGTTCTATTTACTCTAGGCGAGATGATTTTGCACATCTTTTCCCTGAGTGATGTGATAAATGAGAAAGATCTCCTTACATATTCACTGGTGGCAGTGAGGATGGCAACCCTCCTCCCTTTCCATCCTCGCTCCCACACTTCTTCCCGTGGGGAGAAGGCAGTAAAGTCACCCAAGTGAACTTTGGGTTCTAATCAACCAACTAATCAAGCACTTTGGGGGATGGTGGTATATTGTGTGTGTGGTTAGGTTACGTTTACAGACAGTTGTCTACCAAGAGAAAGGTAAGAATTCTGGGACTAGAGATGTGATTAAGATTTTTCATTGCTCTCTGAGTTCTATATTATTATTATTTATTAAAAAACATCATCATTTTTAAGCCCTTACCATATCCCAGGTGCTATGCTAGGGATTTTTAAATAATATGGTATGTAACACAGTAACACTGTAAGAGAGATTTGATTACTCCCATTTACAGTTGAGAAGACCAAAGCCTACAGAGCTTAAATGACACAGCTGGTAAGTTTTGGAATCATTGGGCCAATGATCTGACTCTAAGAATGAACTCTCAACCTATATGCTCTACTGTTTCTCAGTTATATTCTACAATCATTGACAGGACTTAAAATGGGTTCAGAAAGCAGATAATCAGCTATCTAAGTCTCTATAACCAAAATTGTGATTATCCTAAGGAAGTAAAAAGTTTTCAAAGAAGATAAAATGACATCTTGTACATTTCAAGTTCGAGCAGAGGAACCACAGTATTGGAAGCGGCCTTCGAAGTCCCTGAAATTACTTTCCATTGCAAGAAAATCAGAAGACTGTTTGTCAAGCCTTTGTGTGAATACCCCCCAGCAGAGTGGAACTCACTACCATGTGTGGAAGCTGACATTCCTATCAGACAGCTGGGACTGTTGGAAAGCTCTTGTTCCTTCTTGACATAAATCTACTTTCTAGTGCCTTCCTTCCACTTTTTCTGGCTCTGCTAGAACCACACAGAATAATCTAACCTCTGCTCCTCAGGATAATCTCAATTTATCCTGTATACTTTGGTGTCCCTGTATGACTCAAAACACGAATTCTTCCTGGCATAGTTGGAGGCAGTGTAGTGTAGAGGAGGAGAGCATAGATTTTACAGTCAGAAGGTCTGTTCAAATTCTGGCTCAATCATTCATTACTTCTGAGATCCTAAGGAAGTTACCTAACTTTTCTGAGCATCAGTTTCCATATCTTCATAAAGATTTTACAGGACGGTTCTGAGGGTTAGGATGAGATGATCAATATAAAATGCTAGCATGTGGTAGGCACTCAATAAAGATTAGCAATTATTATAACTTAATCTTTTCTCTGGTAAAATGTACAAGTGTTTTGCTAACCTAGGTAGGTTAATCTCAGACTGTTGGTTAAACTAAAGCCTTTTCTAGTCCATAGTACATGGGCAAGTGACCTTTTGTGTGTTTAAGTAGTACAACAAGAGCAAGTTTTTCAGCCAGATGTCGGTAGTTATATTTGTTATTGTTGGTGTGGTTATTTGTGTGTGTATGTGTAGTTTCTCCGGATACATCTAACTAATTTATTTTGGCTACCCAAGCTATACACATCGATATTGGTCAAGTGTCCAAACAAACTGGGATCCTAGGGTCTTATATAGGTATTTGAGTTAGATTGTTTAAGATCAAGTTTTTAAACTCCCTGATAATCTGAAATCTCTCTTTAGAGAATTTCAGGGAATACCTGCCCTTTGCATAATTCCAAGTGGTTAGGAAGAGTTGAGTTGGTAGTGATGTCATAAGGCCAGTTTTACAGGACAAAGTTTTCTTCAGATAGATGTCTTCCCTTCCTTGTAGCTCAGTGCATGTTTCCTAGTTCACGTTACAGTAATGAATGCAGTTGGAATGGAAACAGCTAATTGCCCTTCCAAACTGTGTTCTTTTCTTTTTCCATAGTAGTAGAGCTGTACTGGTAGGTGACTGCCCCGTCAGGGCTGCATTCCCAGAGCCCCTTGCAACAAAGGTTGGTCATGTATCTTGGCTCTTACCAATGGCATGTGAGCAGAAATGAAGTGGACAATTTCTGTCTCACTTGCTTAAGTGGAATTCCCTGGCCTTGACCTTCTGCTCTTTCCCCCTTCCTCCAGGCATTGTGACCTTGGACACCTCATTTGGAAGATGGCAGAGTTGCCATCAGCCTGAGTTCCTGAATGGCCACAATGATCAGAACTGCCTGCTGGCTGAAATGCTGACTTTGGAGAGGAATACATTTCTTTGTTCTTTGAGCCACATGAGTGTTAGGTCTCTTCTTAAAGCTGCTTATTCACTTGCTTTATCTAATGCAGCTCTGAAATTCTGTTTAATTTGTATGGTCAAACGGTTATTTTTTTCATCTTTATTTGATAAGAATCAAGTATCTATTTTATTAGAGCCAATGTTCCAAAGAGAAGAGCAGACAAAAAAAATTTACTCTATGGGTCCTTTGCTCTAGGAATAACCATCAGAATTTTCAGTGAGTTCCCTCCTTGGGCAATGCCATCCCAGACCTAATTTCCACTTTGGTTAAGATTGGGCTCGTGTGCTAAAGAGGCAGAACAGCTAGGTATTTTCGTGCTCCATCCTACTTGTAGCCCCACAAAAACTACCCACCCCATAGAGTTTTTTGCTTGAGCTTTCAGACACTTCCTATAAGAAATTCTGTGTTTCATCCAACCATGAAGACTTTTTGCTCCTACTACTTCAGGCATAAGCATGGACTATTTTGGTACGGAAACTATTAGTTTTGGGGTAAAGCCCCGATTTCTCTGATCTGTGTTCTGGATCTGGCAGCTTCTGTAGGCTTTCCCAAAGAGCCACGACTGTAAGCCATGGCACTTCATCATTATCTCCACCCTGCTCTGTTCACAGGAAATCCTGTGTGAGTCTGGCAGGGCGACAGAGGGAATGAAGAAATCACATTCATCAGAACAAGCTGGTCAACTTCTTCAAGTAAGGAGTTTGTCTAACATCCAGTGGTTTCCTCCAGAAAAGATAGTGTACTTTCTTAACTCACTGATAAGATTAGTGCATAGAATCACTGTCTGCAGATCCTAGGCTGCTTTTCAGCTGTATTCTTCCTAACTTTTGAGCTTTTCTAGACATGCACAAAGTGCAAATCTCAATGTTCCCAATCTTTCACATACTAAGACAGCATATAATATTATTGTAATATCTTGTAATCATTTTTAAATGCTAGAAATCTATTAAACTCAATGTATTTTAAACTAACTTCTGATCTCCACGATCTGACTTCTGCTACCTGGTGTCTTCCCCATCTCTGGTGATGGTAATTCTACCTTTACAGTTGCTTAGGTCAAAAAATTCTGTCATCCTTGACTCTTCTTTCACTCCCATCTCACAAACAGTGCATCAGGAAATCCTGCCAGCTCTACTTTCAGAATTTTTCCAGAATCTGATTCCTTTGCACGACCTCCGCTCCTACCACTCTGGTGGAGCTGCCAACATCTCTTGCTTGGATTAACTGGCCTCCTAACTCTTCTCTCTCGCCCTCCTACCAACCCTCCAACACACACACACACACACACACACACACACACACTGTCTATTCTCAACAGGGCAGTCAGAGAAGTTCTTTTAAAGTGGAAGCCAGGTCATTCAACTCCTCTATTCAAAAACTTTCAGATGACTCTTCACTTTGCTCTGAATAAAATCTCAAGTCCATACAAAGACCTGTAAGGCCTTGTTACCTTTCTGACCTCACTGTCTACTACCTTCCCCCTCTTACTCAGATCCTGTCCCAGGGGCTTCCTTGTTGCTCCTGGATCACAATAGGCAGGCTCTTGTTATAGGGTGTTTGTTCCTTAATCCTTTCTCCTTGATGTCTGTTTGGATAACTCCCTTACTTTCTTTAAGACTTGGCTCAGATGTCTCCTCTTCAATAAGATCCACCATGACAACCTTATTTTTATTGCCACTTCCCCATCCACTTTCCCTATTCAACTGTTTGATAGCACTTATTGCCTTCTAGCATATGAGGTCATTTACTTACTTACTGTGTTTCTTGTCCCTCCCACTCACCACTAGAATATAAGCTCCATGAAGGCAGGAATCACTGATGTACCTTAAGCACCTAGAACAATGTGTGGCACAGAGTAGGCACTTTATATATGTTTGCTGGAAGAATGACTGAATGAAACCTACCCATGATGAGATTGATTCTTTGATGCATATGAAACAAACTGGGGTGCTCAACTTCTCCAGAGACTGAGGCTGCAGAAGTTACTTTCCTAACACGAGCGATGTGGCAGCAGGAAAGCCCTGGACCCTGAGGAGAAGACTTTCCTGAAAGTGAACCAAAAAGCATAGAAAGGAATCTTGAGATGACAGGCCTGGTAAAAGCTTCCTGTGTTACATTTCAGGAGGATTGACTTGGGGGTTGAGACACTCTGTTTTTGGAGTTAGGACTCGTCCTTGTTTTGAAGTAGAATCTGAGTGACTGAAAAAAGTGGTGTGGATCGAGTTCCCTGCCTCTGGCACAAATATTTCCTGGTCTGGTTTCAGGTATCCTTTTCCTTAGGTGGGTTTGCCATTGAGGGATTAAAATGCCTTGTGATTCAGAGCCTGGGCTGCCACAGTGCCGCTGACGCACGTGCAGTATCTTGGATCTGTATTCCGTTCCTCATTCACACTCACCTTTGGGCTGAAATGGTGAACTCGGTCAGTGGAACCAAATGCCTGAACCTGAGTGGCTGGGGTATTTTTGCTGTCTGTCCTCTTCTCTGATCCTGAGACTGCCCTGCCTCTGCCAGAATTAAAGTACGGTGAGAAGGGCAGAGAACAGAGAAAAGCAGTGGCTGGAAGAAGGTGAATAAATGGAAAGAACAGATGCGTTGAAACCGGGAGGGGAGGAGACAGGCCGGGAGGCGGGGGAGCCCAGTGTTGCACATTTGCTGTGTGTGCCCCTTACTCCCTGGCATTTTCATACATTATGCTCCCTGGTGACACGAGGAACATGCTATTTATTTTTTTCCACCAAATAGGGAAAAAGCTACTTCATCATTCATATTTGAAATCTTTGCCAATAGGGGAAGAAAATACTTTGCCAAAATGTGCAAGCACGGGTTGCTTTAAAAATGTAAAGATTAAAAGGCTCTCAAATGACCCTCCAACCGCTAACACATTTTCCAAGATATTCCACATTGGACTTGCAGCCTAACTGAGATGTGTTCTTTGATACGTCCAAATCAAACCCCTCCATACCACCTTCCTCAAGCTGGTTTTGGTCACCAGGAAATTTATGAACAGCCAATTAGCTTTGCTCAGTTGCCTCCTGAATATCTATACACTACAAGAGTAATAGTAAGTGTGAGGGAGCAATATATTGACAGAAGGTAAAAAAGCTTTTTTTCCAAAAAAGGAAGAATCTATATGAAAGAGACTTTCAGATCTTGGGAGTGCCCAGTAGAGTTCCCAGCAGCCTGTTGAAAGGCTCTGTGTTGTCTAAACGGCCTCCTATAGGGTAATTGCCATGGCAGCCCATATAAAAGGAATAGTGGAAAGGTGCAAAAGTCATTAGCAGGGAGAAATAGGAAGCAATCAGCAACAATTTAAACAAATTATTACCATGAAATTACACTCTCAGCTTGAGATAAGTGTCCTGGATCTGTTAAAGCTATATACACCTCACTGCTTTAAATGAGATGAGGAAAGTTTTCCTCTTTGGTAATTTATGAACTGTTAGACCATGATGGATTGTGATGCCTGAGTCGGGGGGGGGGGGGGGGCGGGGGGCGGTGGTGAGAGGAATGCCCACTTCTTCCCAGGCTTCCTTTAAAGACATATTACCTGCCCTGGGGGGCTTGGGCAGAGAGGCTTTTCCAATAGTCTCTTGGACAAGATGCTACCTTTTGGGATGAAATGGAAACCTGCTGGGATCGACTGTATTTTATTCAGAAGTCGTTTTGAGGAGAAAAGTCCAAGACTGTTTCCTGTACCGCCATGGGAGTGGGAACGTGGGCGTTGGCTGCCGGAACTCTCCTGGCATCTGAGCCCTCCCTCCCGCGGCCACTCAGCCATCGTCTGCAGGAAAAGGCTGCTTTCCCCTTTCCAACCTGGCCTTAGGTTAGGTCCCATCATCCTCTCCGGCATCTCCCTTGGAATCGGCATTTCAAAATGTCCTCAGTTCCCGGTGACTCAGACTCCAGTTGCTGTTTGCTTCTCCACCTACCAACCTGGAAAGCTCCGGATCCGGGTCCGCCAACTGCTGGCTGATGTCAGGTGTGTCTCCCGCCCCTGCTGCCGCATCAACAGCAGCTCAGACCATTGCGCTGGGAAGAAGGTTAGCCTCACTCTCTGCAGCACAGTTGTCTGTTTTTGAACCTCTCTCTGTGCTTGGACCCAATGGGCTACCTACCCCCCGGTGTGCTCCTCACAGAATCAAGCTGGTACCCTGGGCCCTGAGATGCTTGAAGTACAAAGATGGGTTTTCTTTCTGGCAGCCACGTCAGTTTCTACCCCCAGTGCCCAGCACCACAGTTATATTTGTTTCCTGGATGCATCGTTCCAGTTCTTGACAGCCAGCTCAGAGGTAGTGCTAATTCTGTTACAGTTTCCCTTTTTGCCTTCTTGTTTTAGTCACAAGGAAATTTGTAAGAAAATAAGCTTTGATTTTTTTTTTTTTTTTTTTTTTTTTAGACTTTAAGTTGAAACTTAGATGCTCACTTTTGCTGAGAAGTGGGAAGGGATGTGTAGTATACACAGTGCATAATGAATTCAGACATATGGAAGAGGAAGACTTTTTAAAGATATCATGAAAAAAGTTAATCTTGACGTCATTGTAATAGAGACTCTTCTTGTCTATACTCACAAAAATCTTAGAATTTTAAGATATTAACATTGAAAGGGAATGTAGAAATTATCATGTATAATTTCAAAACGAAAGACGATAGTACCATCTATACATACTTGTCATCCAGTCTCTTAAACCACCTGGAAACAAGGAACTTTCAGCCTTGCAGAGAAACCCATTCCAGTTAAAACCGCCTCAACATTGTTGGATAATTCATTCTCATATTTAAACACCTCCAAGTAATATCATTCTACTGTTTTGTTTTGCCTTCTAGAAATATGTAAAAAATTAATAGTGCAATCTTAGGGTTGAAAGAGACAGACAAAATCCTGTTACATATTACGATTCTTCACATCTTTTATACCAAATGATACCTCTCTGCTTCTTTCAATTCTTCAGTTATGTGACATGGTTTCAGACGGTTTTACATTTTGTTTTCATGGATTCAATTCCTATTAAAATTTGGTCCCCAGGAGTGATAATAGTTTCAGTCACAGTTCAATTACTAAGGAAGATTCATTAGATTAAAATAACATTGCTTATGAATCTGTGTTTTATTGCAGGCAGAAAGATATAGTATAAGAACAACATTAAAATAAAGATACCCATCACAGCCCAAGGTTGCAAGGGGGCTGGAAAGTCTGGGCCAGGCTCTAATTATCCCCCCTCTGTAAGGGCCATTCTAGATATGCATAGTTTGAGAACCATTAATCTATTCCAATGCCTTCATTCTAAAGAGAAATAATATTTGAAGATCACAGTTTTTAAAGATTTCCAGAGCACCAGTCTGAATGCTGAGCTCATTCTGCTGTGTTTGTACTCCTTAGGGTACAAGAAAGCAGAAATATCAGGTTATCAAATGGCCAAATCTATATAACTTATTTCTTTTCATCCTATTGAATTCAAATTCACTTGCATTTGAGTTCCCACTACATGCAAGCATTATCGCCACATCCATAATGATAAACCCAGGTGTTAAGACTAGCGTAATAAAAAAATACAAAAACGTAGAGTTTTTAAGGTGGGTATATTAGTCAGGGTCAGGGTCTCTAGACAAAAAGGGTCTCTAGAACCAGATATATATATACACATACATATATATGCATATCATATACTTCTCTCTCACATATATATTATATATATATATATATACTTTATATATATATGAGAAGATTGAGAGATTGATGAATTGACTCCCGCAGTTGTAGGCCTGTCAAGTTCAAAATCTGCTGGGCAGCCTGGCAGGCTGGCAACCCAGGAAAGAGCTGATTTTGCAGCTCAAGTCTGAGGGCCGCCTGAAGGCAGAATTCCCTCTTCCTTGGAGGCTAGTCTTTTTCTCTTAAGGCCTTTGACTGATTGCATGAAGCCCCCCACATTATGCAGGGCAATTTGCTTTACTCAAAGTCTACTGAGTTAAATGTTAATCTCATCTGAAAAAACCTCCACGGGGACCTCTAGATTGGTGTTTGACTGGTGTTGGCCTAGCCGGGTTTACTTAAAGGGTGAATATTTTACTTACTTCTTACAGACCAGCTTAACTACTCATTCCTGTTCCTCTGTCTTTCTTTTATTTCAAAGTTGTGTTTGTTTTTATTTTCAGTGTTATCAAATAGTTGTTTTTACTACTCTTGACTATTATAGCATTTCTAATTATTAGAGAACATTAAAATTTTAGTAACAGCAGCATTACGGCATTTAGTAATGCTTTGATATTCATGGCAACTATGTGAAAAACAATATTTTTCTGGGTAATGACTAAAAAAGGTAAGCTAGGTGCTTTTTATCACATTGTGTATGTGTGTGTGTGTGTGTGTGTGTGTGTGTGTGTGTATCACATATAAATATGTATGTGCTTTCTTCCCCCCCCTCCAGTTTTATTGAGAAATAACTGACATGCATCACTGTATAGCTTTAAGGCATACAGCATGATGGTTTATTTACATATGTTGTGAAATTATTACAATAGGTTCAGCTATCCATCTCATCTACATACAGTAAAAAGAAAAGACGGGGAAAAACTGGCGGGGGGGGGGGTGGGGCGGAATCTCCCTGTGATGAGAACGCTTAGGATTTACCCTCTTAACAACTTTCCTATATGGCAGTATTAGCTTTAGTCATCTCAATCATATTGTTGAGATCTCCCACATCCTAGTCTCTTGGGGAGTCCCTGGGAAACAGATGGAAATGAGAAATTGACTTAACTTTAAGGAATCTGGCATGGTAAAAGTACTACAAAAGAAATAGCGTCCCAGAATCTGAGGGCACAGGACAAAGGGTGACATGCGCTAATGGTCTCAGGTTGGCTGACTGCTGGAGAGGTCAAGGACACATTTATAGAGGACACGATGCTAAGCTGGGTGTTGGAGGATGAATGTCATTTCATCAGGAATAGGATGGGACAGCCTTCTAGGCAAAGGAGCCAGTGTAAATAATGTCAAGCAGGTATGAGGTGCCCGTGTGATGCGGGAAGGCCAGCAAGACCAGAATGGCTGGGAGGGTATATGTCGGTGAAAGGGAAGGAAGTGAGACTGAAAAGGTAGATGAGCCAGTAGTGTCTGATTGATGATCATTTCAATACTATTTGAATTTATTTTTTGCACATTTATTTCCTTGTTCCTTGATTTTTACAAAAGTAGTGCATGCTAATTGTAAAAATCCACATCTCTTTTAAGCTTAAGTCTTTTGTAATGTAAAGGTAGCCAAAGACCTAAAGGTTAAAATTCAGTGTTGTATTTCCTAAGGTCAGTGCAGTGCCTGATTTCAGCTGGTTTAACACAGAAGTATGCACATCTTTTACCTGCCATAGAAATCCTTACAACACCTCCTCTAACTGAAATAGCAGAGACAACAGATGAAAGCTAAGCAGCTTTTGGTAGAAAGGGATTGCCATATATTTGGATCTTCAGAGCTAAGTGTGTACAATTAAGTTCTTATCAGAGAGCCATATTGCATGGCCTTAAATAGTCAATAAAATCAGTTCAGCAGCAGCTTATAACCAATTAAGTACAAAATAAATGTTCTCTAGGACTGCAATAACAATTCTAAAGCAATTGGAAACAGCCATATTTGAAATTATTTTAATACATAGTCTTGAACTATTTTTAACATTTAAACCATTTTTCTGCAAAAAACAAAACAAAACATTTTTCTGTATTGGAAGAGTCCCTAAGAATTCATCCTGCTATTATTTGGTAACATCCACATTAATGGAGTAAGAATCTATCAAAAAAACACAGCGAAATATATTCTACAACTTTTATAAATGACTTTAATAATCTCCACAGAAATACAGGCTTTTGTGTCACTTCACCCAGCTATGCTATGCTCTAGCTTAAATCCCTTACCTCTTTTTATCAGGTCTTAAGAGAGACTGAGTGTATTGATCTGCATCCTCTGTAACAAGAATACCGTGTCTGTCTGTTACTACTACCTTTCCTGTCTCCATGCTAAAGAACACCAATTCATACTGGCCAATTGCTTAAGTATGATGTTCACTTCCCGTCGTCTCCCTCTGAGAGTGACACATGCACCAGTATGCTTTTCACAATTGAAGAAACTGAGCCACTGCAGCAAGTCAACCAACACAAGCCAATGCAGCAAATCTCTTTGAAGAATAAAAGTTTATGTCTTTACTCTCTAAGCTATGGACCCCCCACGTTAGCAGCTCCTGAGAATCACAGCTGTGGCATAATCAACAGGTACACCTGCTGACTGCTTTCTCTATGAAGTAAGTTATAGAAGGAATTTGTAGAAGTTGTAGAAGGTACAGTGGTAGAAGCAGACTACCAAATTCTGTTAGTGGTAATGTGTTTTAAAACTGTCACAGGGCCTAATTGCTATAGAATTTGTTCCCAGGATATTATTTGTGGAAAAGCTTCTATTTGTGGGGTCATGCTTCAGCGTTCTCAAAGGACACTCTTGAACTATTATGCAGTGTATTCATTTTTTAATGCGGAAGGATCTTAATTATGAAGATTTCAAAAGTCCCATTATGTTAGGTATTTTCTTAGACTCTAGGCGACAGAAACAGAAACTATATTGAATTGAAAAACAATTTCAGAGGAATAACCCATATCCTGTAGCATACTTAAGTAATTCAAGAAAAAGTCTTGACGCCGTCTTTCTCTCCCCCTATACCAATGCCCCATGATACTCATTCTCATTAGCTTTTCAGGATTATGATAGAAGGCTACTTTTTGAAAAGGAAAATTACTTGAGATGTGTACCCAGAGCTTCTAATAGAGATTTTGAATGTACCGGCATAGGAATTGAGAGTGAGGCGAGGGCAAGGGCATGTGTCCTGTGTGAGAAGAGGAGGTAGGAGGTCCTGAGCATGGTTCTTAGCCTCAAAGTACCAGGCGTCTCTCAAATGTGCTCTGACCTTGGTGCGTGTCATATGCAGTGTGCTTTGCGGAGGGAACAAACAGCGAAGACATGCTAGAGAATCCACCTCTAGCCATTGGAGCCCTTTTCTGTATGAGGTATTTCTCCTTAGTTAAGTAGAACTTGAATCGAAGGATCAGAATCCGAAGACTTCGTGGTCTAATTCTGGTTCTTCTAACAACAGATCGTGTGTTGCCCAGCTCATTTCAGTAGGCAGTGATTCTGATTCCTTTTCTTACATATGACTCCAAAATGGGATCGTGTGATCTACTGCCTTGCGTGGATGTAGCAGCCAAGGTCAGAGCCGTTAGAGACTGAGGGGTTTGACGTGCCTAGAAATGCAGCACAATCCCTATGCTCTTGTTTCTGTGATAACCCAGAGAAACAAGATGGCAGATTGGGCATTCCTTTCCATTGTTGGGGGTTGGGGAGGGGAATGAGCTGGAGGGTGGAGTGAGGGCAAGGAACAGGAGAGGAAGGAGACCTGGGAGGAGGAGAAGGGACTGGGAAGTGAGCCCAAGGCTGGTATCTGGGGAAAGGAGAACCAATACCTCTTTTGTTGTCAGGAAAGCCCTGGACACAAAGGGTGAGTTTGAGTTTCACTTTAGGTCAGTTCAGGGCATTGTGAAAAGGCAGTTTTCAGACAGCGAGCTTAACTGACTGACTCTGAGGTAATTAAATCACTACATTAGGCTGCTGACCATGAAAGCAGAAAAATACAAGCACACAAAAGAAGAAAACAAAAACCTTACATTTGTATCTCATTATATAATTAAAACGTTTACTGTTCCATGTAATAATTATGTGGCTTATATTTGATCATGATGACATTTCTCTAATTGGGTAAAAGTTTTACCCATTTTTCTTGTGGGACAAAATTTGGTTTTATTTAGTCATTTTTCATTCAGGCATGTAAGGCTTCCGTGCCATCTGACTTTGTTTTATTCTGGCTGGGGTTCTGGCACCTTCCGTGGTAATTTTCAGTTTTATTTCCTCTCTTCGGGGATGACTGTAATTGTGGACAGCCAGTTACCTGAAGAAAGGATTCTTTCTTTGTCCTCCATTTGCTTACTTAGTGTAAACTTTGGTTTTCAGACTCCAGAACACAAAGTAGGCGTCAAACCACAGCAGTTATTCTGCGGTGCTGAGAAGGTCCCTCACAGAGGACCTGTTGGCCTCTGCAGTTCCATTGTGACTGGCTCATTTTTCCTTTTCCATCATCATTATTGTGCTTCCTGTAGCTTTAGATCTTGATTATTCAGGGACTGACTGCAAATTATCCAGACATTTTCTTTTCCTTCTCACCTCTTATCTCCTCTCAATTTTTTATTTATCTATTTGTGTTTTGCCCTTTCACAGATGAACTCCAACAGTCATCAGAATCAGGAACATGGAAAGAAAAATGATACAAAGAAAAGCAGTCACATGTTGTGTTTGTTCACTGCTCTGGTTAATGGTGGTAGGAGAGAGTATGCTGAAATTTAGATTTTACTTTTAGCTGTAGAATTCAACAATCTATTGTCTGTTACTTCAAATAAGTACATGTTGTTGGGAGCAGGAGGTTTATAATGGTGTACTGAGAATTCTTCATAATCTAATTCAGGACAAAGATTGTTTCCTTTATATAAGGCGGTTGCCACTACTGATAATCTGTAGTGGGGCCTCCAGAAAGGAAAATGAACCAGCTTGAGCAGGGAATGAAATTTGCTAGTCATATAACATACTGTTTCTCTTGGGGGAAGGTCCTCTATCACTCCGTAATGGCAGAAGAGTATGTCCGATCGGAGGAAGCTCAGACCACAGAGGTGTGCCAGCCAGCCTGCTCCGCCGCATCCCGGGAGCTTGGGTGGGCTCCCGTGGAGGGAGGGGAGAAGGGAGACAAGTCCAACGTGGAGCTGGCAGAACTGGAGAAATGCTTAGGGTTTCTGGCCTAGTACACACCTTTCGTTCACCTTGGTCCTACTGAAGCCTACCCACTTCAGAGAGGACTCTTGGTATCTTTCAAGGTGACAATAAAAAAACGATTTTTTTCTTCCTCCGGTGTGCTAACAAGAAAAGATTAGAGTAGTAGTTCTCAACCTGGGACAGTTTTGTGCCCCCCATGGGGCATTTGGCAATATCCAGGGACACTTTTCATTGTTACAACTAAGATCACTGCTGGCACTAACTGCTTAGACGCCAGGGGTGATGCTAAATATTCTACCGTACGTAGGGCAGACCTGCACAGCAAAGCATTGTACAGCCCCAAATATCAATAACGCTGAGTTTAGGAACTTCCGGGAAGAGGCATCGATTTAGAGTCCTTAATCCCCTCCCAAGTAATAGATACACTTGTTGAAAAATGCTTTTCTGAAGATACTCATCATCCATTTCTCAGTGTGCTCAAGAGAAGAGAACAACTATATATATATTTAGGCAGGCCAGAAAAGTAGGACCCTGGAGGAACCTCATGAATGACATGGTGACAACATCTTCACATGAAGCCAGCTTATGTAGCGATCACATTCACCAATATGCACCCAGGAGAGTCCGACAGAGAAAATAAACATTTGGTGTGATTTGTTTTAATTCAGTTGGCATGGCATATAGTGGGTAAAGCAGTGTGATAGGTTCAGCCAAGGTTACAGAATGCTGGGCATACAGTAGTTATGAAGACAGAAGGTACCATTGATGCCAAAGACCCTTCACTCTATGGGAGAGAAAAAGACAGCTACATAAGGAAAAATAACAAAGGAGGTGAGGGTCCATGGGCACATGTAGGAGAGGCATGTGTTCCACACTTTAGGGGCTAGATGGGCATCATGAAGAAAAGGAAAGCTGGATAAATGGACAAATTGTAATTAGCTGCTCTTGGTGGATTGTAGCAGATATTCACTGAGGTCAGTAATAATCCCGTTTGGCATGGTCTATGGAGAGCTAGAACACACAAATCTCCTTTACCTTATCTCTGGAGATATTGATAGGTATTTTTCCTTCTTGTCACATTGTTTGGAAACGTGCTCTGTAGTGATTCATTTTAAGTGAGCTAAGATGCTAATTGTAGCATCTCTTTTTATTGTAGCTTTCATACTCATTTCATGCATTTGCTTTCTGCCTTCTCATTTTTAGCCTTTAAAGAATTTCAGTAATAATAAACTGTAATGTCTTCAGCATAAGGTTTTGCTGAATAAAATGTTCTGGCCCTCCACAGTCTGTTGAAGAAATACATAAAGAAATTTATTTATGTATAATACAAAAGGAAGCAAAAGTAGGAGATGCCTTCAGCTTGAAACAGAAGTAAGTTCATCCAGAGAAGTTCATATGTGATTCTTAATATAGAGAGATGATTTTTTTTAGTGTGGAAATAAAGTAATTTTTAACATTTAAAATCTGACTTTTGACCCGTATCTCTTGAATGCTAAAGTAAAAAAACTTTTTGAAATCATTTAGTTGAAGCTCCTGATTTTATATGTGATAAAAATGGGGACCAGAGTGGCAAAGTGACTTGCACAAGATCATCACTTACTTAATACCAGAGCCAACTAAGAATCCAGCGTCACAGTCAATGCCCCTTTCAAATGTGCCACATTATTAAAAGACTGGAATCTTCTAGTAACAGACACAAAATGAAATACTAATTTGGGGAGATTATCCTGGGAAGTTTAATTCATGAGTGAAAATTTAAAAATGAAAAGTCAGCCTATATCTACACTAGGCAAAAATATGAGACCCTGTGGATGTGTTGTTGTTCTGAGCAGATATGTATATAGATATATAGAGATACATACATATCTGAGGGAGGTCGGTATTTTTTCCCCTAAGGCAAACTTGTATGTAGCAAATGTTTATGAAAAAAGTCAATCTGCTAAACTCAATAATGATTCCTAAGGATTCATCTTAAAGCTCTTTCTCCCCCTAATTCACTGCATACTTTATTTAGTCATCCAGTGTCTTCACAGAAAACTCTTAATTTGTCGTAGCCTCAGGAGAGACACCAAAGCACCAGGCTCTCTATATTTGTTTCCTTGGTTGCCATAACAAATGACTACAAACTGGGCAGCTTAAGACAACAGCAATTTATTCTCACAGTTGTGGAGACTGGAAGTCTGAAAGTCAAGGTGTCGGCAGAGCTGTGCTCCCTTCAAAGGCTCATGGGTAGCTTCTGTTCCTTTTGTCTCTCAGCTTCTGGTGAGTGTTAGCACCACTGCAATCTCTGCCTCTGCTTTTACGTCACCTTCCCCAATGTGTCCTCTCCTCTTCTGTTTCTTATAAAGATGGCTGACATCGCATTGAGGACCCACCCTACATCCAGGATGATCTCAAGATCTTTATTTACATCTACAAAGACCTTTTTCCCAAAAGGTCACATTCATAGGTTTGGGAGATCAGAGTGTGGACGTATCTTTTGGGGAGGACACCATCCCACCCACTATAGTTACCTTTCCACAAACAGAACAGTCAACTGTGCAAACTTGCTGTTCCACAGTTAGGCTGACCAACTGTCCTGTTTTTCCCTGCATGAGATTTGCTGGCAGTGGAGTTTTCAGTGCTAAACCAGAGGAAGGAGCATCTCAGGTAAACCAACAGTTGGTTACCCTATAACGGAACAAAGGGCCTGCGTGACCAACATCCCCATCCTGGAGGCATGATGTCAATGGAGGAGAAAGCAAAAACCTCTGAGAAAAGGTGCATTGGCCCTACGGTGCCCCTTCTCCTTCTGACCTCTGCTTTGACAGCTGTGATGAATGACTCAGAGACTTCTGCTGGAAGGAGAGACCCTAGACAGTAGTTCTGTCTGTCAGAGCCACTCTCCAGACTTAATTTCTGCTCATCTCATTACCTGTGGCAACTCTGCGTTCTCCTCAGATCTTGGGGTCTCTAAAAGCAGCTATGGCAGAGGCAGCTGGCTGGTTACCCTTTAGCCACCTGGCCAGTGATACCTCAGAAGAGTGTTTCTTGTGGACCCAGCAATGATTTGCAGTGTGCTAAAATGCCCTTCCTTTTTCTCCCACCCGCTCCCTCATTAACCATCCCTTCAGCCTCCTCAGAGGGGAGTCAAGAGGAGCAGTGAGGAAAGCTGGGGCTTTGATCTCCTAAAAGGCAGTGTCTCTTTGTCCACTTGGGCCAGAGGTCACTGGGTGAGGAGCAGCAGAGATGACCTCGGCCCCAGGGCCCTCATGTCTCCCTCTTTGAAGAGTTCATCTCAGCCAAGGACAAGGAAAGAGGTCTGGCGTTTGCTGGCTGTGGAGTTGTCTGGGAGCCTCAGCCTTCCACCTTGTTCTAATGACTTCTGTTTTGAGAGAACAAGATAATCCCGCCTTCAAACCAACTTTATGAGCTTCTGGCACTACTCATAGCCTCTTCCGACCTGAAGCTTCATGGAGATAGGGCTATATCTGGTTGCATTTTAAACCCTATTTTATTCTCCATGCTGAAAAAGATAAGATTCTTTTGTGGGAAAAGAGCTGCTTTGCATCAATTTAGAGGCAGTAAATTAAAAAACAAAAGTAACCTGAATGAAATAATAGGATCAGGACATGATCTTGAGGATGAAATGATCACACTTTCTGCTTTTGTCATAGTTAGACTGCATCTTTTTTTTGTGGTTGTTTTTTGTTTTTTTGTTTTTGGTTTTTTGGATTGGATCTTTCATTTACACAAATTTTATACCTTTTCATGATTAGAAATGTTAATCACCTAATTCAGTACTTTACAAAAAATCTTTTGATCATTGCCACATGTAATTGTGATGGTTTAAAAAATCTATATGCAATAATTTTTTGTTGAAAGCAACATTTAAAAAAATTAGATATTCCTAAGAACCAGTTTCCATTCATTCATTCATGCGTTTGTTGCATCTTGATTGACGTATAGTACAGCTTCGTATACTGTTCTTAGTGGTTGCTTTCTGTACTACAATATGCATATGCAATTTATCATGATCCACTGGTATCAACTTATTTTTCACTTGAAGTTTCACTACTTCAGATGAAGTATGGAAACTTCCTTTCATTTAGGTCCCTTACCTATATAATTGTCTTTAGTTCCTTTACATACATTGACCACCACATCAGATGGTTTTATGATTTTTTTCTTCAAACATGAAATATGATACTAGAAACTCATGAGAAGGGTAGTCTATTATATTTACCCATTTTGCCTTTTATCTAAATTTACCCATTTCCATGTTCTATTTTTCCTTTCTGAAATTCCAAGTCTTCTTCTGTTATCATTTTCTTTCTGTATAGAGAACTGCCTTTAGCCATTTTTTAAGGGTAGGTTTGCAAGCAATTTTCTTAGTTTTTCTTCATCTAAAAAATGTTTTTATTTTCCCTTTGTTATTGAAGAATTTTTTCACTGGACAAAGACTCTGCCCTTGACAGGTTTTTTTTTTTTCCCCCCAGTACTTGAAAAACATTGTTCCACACTCATTGTCCTCTGTGGTTTGAAATGATGAATCCCCTGTAATGTGTCATTTGTTTCCAGATGCTTTCAAGACTTCTTCTTTGTCTTCAGTTTTCAGAAGTTTAATTATGATATGTCTCGGTGTGGATTTCTTTGGGTTTCTTCTATTTGGGGTTCAGTCTCTTGAATGTGTAAGTCTTTCTCCAAATTTGGGAAGTTTTCAGTCATTATTTCTTTGAATACTTTTTCTGCCACATTCTCTCCTCTGCCTCTGGGACTCTGATGATATAGCTATTAGCTCTTTTTTTTTTTTTTTTTTTAACATCTTTATTGGAGTATAATTGCTTTACGCTATTAGCTCTTTTTCCATTGTTCTGCAAGTCCCTAAGACCCTGTTCAATTGTTTTCCCCATTCCAGTTTTCTCTCTATTTTTAAGAATGGATCAATTATATTGATCTGTCCTCAAATTCACTGATTTTATCCTCTGTCATCGCTACTGTACTATGGAACTTATCCAATGAGGGTTTTTGTTTCTGTCATTTCTGTTTTTTCCATTCCTTGTAATTTCTATTTATTTGCTGAGATTTTCTATATTTTTCAAGTTTCAAGAGAATTAATAATTGTTTGTTGAAGCATTTTTATGATGGCTCCTTTAAAATCCTTGTCAGATAATTCCAATATTTGATTCATCTCAGTATTGCCATCTATCGATTATCTTTTCTCATTCAAGTTGTGCTTTTCCTGGTTCTGGTATGACTGGTGAGTTGTTGTTGTTGTTTTTTTTTTTCTTGGCATCGTGGAATTTTGTGTATTATATTATGAAGCTCTGGATTCTATTTAAGAAGGTAGTCTCAGTTGAGATGTAGAGTTTGAGGTCTGGGTGAGTATGTATGTTAAGCTTTATGCTGGACTTCACTGACATCATTCCAGCAAAATGAAGCACTTATTCATACTGTCTTGTTGCAGATAGGTGGGGTGGTACTTCAGTTTTCCCTTGTCCCACTGACACTTCCCAGAGGAAAGTGAGGCATGACCTTATTGTTTCTGAGTCTAGGTGTAAACTCATCTCCCCTGAGCCCTGTTGAGAAGAAGATGCAAGGGTTTGGGGGGGAGAAAGTCTGCTTGGAATTCTGCTTCCTCCTCTCCCCATACCCCTGCATCCTCTTCTCTGGTGCTTCCTGACAACTCTTACCACCTCACTGGTGCTGGTTGGGAGTGGAGGCTCAGCTCTTCACTAAACCCCACTGATGGAGGGAGAAATGAGGAACCAGAGTGCAGACCAGCCTTGCTTTGCCCTTTTTCATTCTGACTCATTGACGCCAGATGGGGAATGGAAGATTAGCTTACTACTCAGCCTGCCCAACACTTCCTGGCAAGGAAATCAGGTGTCCCGTTCATTCATTTATTTAAGTAGAATTTGTTGAACATCTATGACGTTTCTCAGACATTAAAGAAGATGCATAAGATAAGTAAGGAATCAAGACAAAGTTGGATCTCTTCCTTTGTGGACCTTGCAGTCTAATGAGTGAGATAATAATTAAAGAAATAAATTTCTAAATATTTAAATCAGGTAAAGTGCCAAGAGGACTTACAAAGGGAAGGGTAGAGAAGTCTTCACAGAGAAAATGATATTTTAATTAAATACTGAGTAAGTAGAAGTTAGTTTGATGAAGGATGTTCCAGGGAGAAGGAAAGAATAGTTGGTGCAAAGATCATGAATTAGGAAGGGCTTGGCACCAGGGCAACACTGTCAAATAGAACTATGATACAAGCAACATACTGTATATAATTTTAAAATTTCTAGTAGCCACAATAAAAAAGTAAAAGGGAACAAATGAAGTTAACCTCAAATATCCACAAATATTATCATTTTAACATATGATCAACATAAAAATTAATAAAATATTTTATATTCTTGTTTTCATATCAAGTCTTTGAAGTCTGATGTGTCTTTTACACTTCTAGCACATCTTGGTTTGGACCAGCCATGTTTCAAGGGCTCGATAGCCACACGTGGCTAGTGGCTACTATATTGGACAGTGAAGTTCTAGAGTATAATAGGTCTTAACTGAGTGATGGAGGTTGAAAATTCAGGCTTAATTCAGGGCTAGAGTCATAATTCCTCTGTCACCGGGGTGGTTGGACATGGGAGAGACTGGATATAGGGAGACTTGAACTAGGCAGTTACAACATGCCAGATGAGAGATGGTTAGGCAGTGAAGATGAAGACAAAAGAGTAGTTTGGAGGGATATTTCAAAGAGTGAATCCACAAGATTCAGAGCCTGATTTGTTGTGCTGATGGCTTAGGGTTTGGTATAAGCATATCTCCAATCGATGCTGGGAATACCAGAGTAGGAGCAGGTTGAGGTAAGAAGGAAGTTTGTTTTAGACAAATTGAGACTGAGGTGCCCATAAGACTTCTTAACTAAGACCTCTGGCAGAGAGAGATGAAAATTAGTGCTCATTCTGGGGGTCAGCACAGACAGGGCAGAGAGGAGGCCTTCATACATGTCTTTAGTTTAATACCAGTAACCCAGGAGGCAGGGAGTAAGAGAACTGACTCCACAAATGTCATCTTCATGCAACAACAACAGCAGCAATGAATCAACCATGTGTAAAACCACATTGAAAGAGACTAGAGAATCTATTTCTTGTTTTGAAGT
This sequence comes from Balaenoptera physalus, assembly GCF_965194825.1. Taxonomy (NCBI): domain Eukaryota; kingdom Metazoa; phylum Chordata; class Mammalia; order Artiodactyla; family Balaenopteridae; genus Balaenoptera; species Balaenoptera physalus. Next base: position 36,898,970 of record NC_138888.1, read on the forward strand.
CTAACAACAAAGTAGATGCTCATGTAACTGACAGTCGTTTTTAGGAGCAGCAAAGAGGGCTAGCTCACTTTTCAAAGATTTTTTCCAATCCATGAGTCAAAGGGCTGATGACAAAGAAGGGGTTGTGTGGCCAGCCCCCGTCTGAGACTTTTCTTCTGTTTTCCAGCAGTGCCGGCTTTTCCAACACTGTCTGCTGCTTTTACTCATCGTGACTCTGCCTTGGCTTAGTGACAGTTCACCAGCTGGGCTGAGTGGCCACAGATATACGGGGTATCATGCAGCCTTGACTTTTTAGGAGAAAAAACAGTATTAGAAAAATTAGTGTGGGATTCTGAATGCAGAGATCTCACTGCAACCCAGGAGCTCATAGGGGCATGGCATAAATATCCTCTATTATTGTGTTACTTGGGATGGGAGCCAGCAAATAGTAATGTGTATATTTAGGAAACATTTACTAGGATCCAACCTTACACTAGGAGCTCTTCAAACACTGTCACATTTAATTCTCACAACATAGTTATAGTTTTCTGCTTTTTAGTGATTAAAAAAGTTGAAGTTCAAAAAGTTGGGTACTTTGCCATAGATCACAGAGCAAAAAAAGTGTCAGAAACTCAGATCTGAGCCAAGTTTTAGCTGATACAAAAGCTCTTACTCTTCATGCTGCACTAGATTTTGTAAACCTGTTTGAGGAAGACTCACCATCTAAAGGCAAGCATCACAGCATGAGGGTCTCTTGTGTAACCACTGCTCGAGGGGACATGGTATCATGTAGGTGTGAGGATCTGATGATGATGTGGGCAAAGGTAGTTAGAAAATCTGTAGGTTCTGAGGTTTGACCCGCAGGATGAAGAGTCAGAAGAAAAAGTAAAATGGTGTGTAAAGGGGGTTTGAATGTTGGATAAAGGATGGTGCCCTGGGTGGGCAGAGGGCTCTGCTGGTGAAATATAAGACAGTCCTGGGACATTGAAGCACATGGGCTGAAAGATACATTCTGGAGCAACACTGTAGTACCTACTGAAATATTCTTCCACTGATCTGCAGAAAAAAAAAATCCCTTACATTCTTTGGGAGTAGGAAGTAAAATAGAGCTAGCAACGGTAAGAAAACTGAGAGTGGGGCACCTGATTTGAAAGCCTAGTTTAAGAATTGCAGCCAGTTCCAAGGGGAGACCTCTTAGCTCTGTGACCTTGGTAAGTTAGTTAACCAACCTAAGGCCCAAATTTCTTACTTGTAAAATGGAGAGAGTCATACCGACCCTGTGTGGCTGTTGTTGGGATTAAATGAGATAATGTGCATGAACCACTTGGTACAATAAAGTTACTTTCCCTTCACTCTTGCCTTTCTTCCATCTTTCCCTTCCTTTGTTGAACAGCACTTGTGTTTTGTAATCCAGAACCCTTACGGTCATTACTATTTGAAAATTTCCATATTGAATGCACAGGTTCCTGTTCAGTTAGAAACTTGTCGATGTGGTATGAAGAACCTCTGGTTTACAATCAGAATAATTAATGGTAACACCTTAGTTCCAGTTTTTCAGGCCAGAAACATTGGGGTCATCCATAATTTACCTCTCTCTCAAACCCCACATCCAAAGTTAACAAATCTTGTTGGTTTTATCTTCCAGATCTATTCAGAATCTGACCACCTCTCATCACCTCTCCTGCTACACCCTAGCGATAGCCACCATCACCTTTTATTTGAAATAATGCAGTAGATTCCTAATCAGTCTATTTGCCCACCTTGTTCCCCTTTGGTCCAGCCATTCTCAATACAGCAGCTAGAGGTACTTTTTTACCTTTTATGTATAATTCATATCATATATCAAATCTGTTGCAAACCCTCCTATGGGTCCTCCCTCATCTCACACCGAGTAAAAGCCAATGTCCCTACAATGGTCTGCAAGGCCCTACACAGTCTGGCTTCCTTATTACTTCTTTGATTTCACCTTTTACTACAGCTGTCCTCACCCCCAGCCAGTTCCAGCTACATTGGACTTGTATTCTTAGAGCATGAGCAGGCACCCTCCTGTCTCAGGGCGTTAGCATTTGCAGTTTCCTCTGCCTGGAATGCTCTGTGTGGCTTGTTCCCTCATCTTTTAAGTCTGGGCTCCAATGGCACCTTCTCAGTGAGGCTATCCCTGACCACATTATTAAAAATTACAATATTCCACTCTCTGTTCATCTTCTCTGAAAGTATTTATTACTCTCTAATATTCTACTGTACTTTATTGAACCCTAAATGCTATCACTGGAGGTTTGTATTATTATTTCATGGCCCATCGTAAAGAAAAAAAATCACCAAATAAAATACAACTCACCATCATTTAAAAATGCATACTATTATGTGAACTCCATGAGAGCAAGGATTTTGGTGTGTTTGATCATTGTCTAGAAGAGGGCTTGGCCCCTAGCAGGTCCTCAATGTATAGTTATTGAATGAATGTGTAAGACCTGTCTCCTGCCAAAAAGCAACTATGGTGATAAGACATCGACATTTAAAAATAAGCTTTGCATAATGAAGGTCAGTTCAGTAGCTGTGCCCCAAGCTCATGCTCTGGGAACCTCAAAGGAAGGGAACAGAATATTCTTGCTAAAGCTTTTATTTTAATTACAAACATACTGTGTAGCTAAACCTGATATGTGTTAATACATCTCAACAAGACCCACCTCCATTCTTCCCATCCCAGGACCAGAGAACATTTAAAAAGGAAAAGGAGAGAAGATTTAGGAGTAGGTTAAAGATTTATTTTCCTTCCACTCTACAGCACAAACTTTTTTTATTGCTCATGTGCCCACACTTGACCTCTTGTTTCCCTCTTTCACCCTGGACCCCTGTAACAGCTCCTTGACAAGGGCATCTAATCATTTCTAGCATACGACAACATTTGGTTCAGATTCCCTTATCAGCATTACCTTTTTTTCTCTCCTATTTGCCCCACCTCCACCTTAAAGGAGACCCGGAATGGACCTCAGAGATCAGTGACACGTCCACCACTTCTTCAAACACTTCATGTAGAAAATCTTTCAGAGATGTGATTGTGGGACCCTAGACCTGGAAAATACCTGTCATCAAGACCTTTACATCTGTTAAAGGAATTCATTCCAATGACATTGCTTGGCCCTAAATTTATTGCTAGAAATTTATACACACACACACACACACACACACATTTTTGGGCTTTTTTTTATACATTTAAAATAAATTCATCTAAACTCACTTATTTCCAATGGGCAATTATAAATCAGTTTATTTAAATAATTGAAGAACTCCAATTTGATTTCTCTCAATAGCATGTATTAAAGGTTTCAGTTAGATTTTTGAAAAGTTGGTTTTCTGCTTTTGAAAAATGTGTGGATAGCATTATAATAATTTTTAAATATGTTACATATATAAGATGCATTTTCATTATATACAATGTATATGCAGTAATCTGAACTTAAGTTATATCTAGTATGTATTTTGTTACTTCCCATTATAATTACCTTATTCATATTCAGGGTAACAGATCCAACTAAAATGAAACAATAACCATGGCTTTTAATTTTCACTTAAAAGGAAACTTTAAGCTGCTGAAAGTGTTGCCTTTTAAAATCAGAATTACTTCCAGATTTCTATAGTGCTCTGACTACAAAAATACTTTTAAATATATACAGTTATTGTGGTGGGAGAAAAATTTGAAATTTCTATCTTCTTATTGACTTTTAAAGACTTTCTTTGACTACAAAAATACTTTAAAATATATACAAATATTGTGGTGGGAGAAAAATTTGAAATTTCTATCTTCATATTGACTTTTAAAGACTTTCTTTATGATTCATCTGAAAAAGTAACACATTTTTGAAGTCAAGCTATTTTCTAAAGCTAACATGTAAATCCACATTAGCTTAGTCACTGTGATCCATGATCCTTAATCAGAAGTGAGTGTTAGGAGAATTCCTCACATATAAATGTGAACTTTCTCTTCACCAGCCCAATTTTCTAAATAAGATGAGAAAATAAAACACAATTAATGTATAAGCAATGTGTTCAATTCACACAATTCTTAGAGAATTCTTTGAAATAGACTTCTTTATTTTTTATGAAGTTACAGAATGAGAGACACATAGTTCTTAATATTCATTGTGTGGTTCTATGCTTGAATGGTATATTTTCTTTAATTTGTTTTCTATAATATAGCAAGGTGAACACCAGAATGGTGGCAGAAATTTGAAGCAATTTGAAATAAAATTAATTTGGGGTCATTAAAAAAATTATTGCATTACAGTAAAAGGTTTAAATTTGAAGTTTTCTTTATTGTAATAACCTCTGCTTTTAAAATTATTTTAATTTTATTTTTTAAAACACTTTATTGAGGTATGATTGACATAAATTATTTTAATTTTAAATCTACCTTCAACTTTAAATGATTTTAGATGTAGTTTCAACTGCTGCTAAATATTTTCTAGTCATATATAAAGAAATGTTTTATAAAGATAAGACAGGAATCAGATCCTAAAATTAAGGAGCATGTAACTTTTCTAAAATGATGTCAGATATAAATTTAAAAGAGAAAAATATTAAACAAGGGCACTGTGGTTAAATAAAGTGAATATTGAAGATATTTTAATAACAATTAAAGTATATATGTTTCTGGTAACTAGAAGCCAAAAACTGATAATAGATACACAAAAAATAAACAGAAAGATTGTTATACAGCAGAAACTAACACAACATTGTAAAGCAATTATACTCCAATAAAGATGTTAAAAAAAAATTAACGGAAAGGAATGCAAACAAAAAATACTGAAGAAAGTCATCAAATCACAAGGTAATAGAGCAAGAGAAGAAGAAAGGAAGAGAGAAGGACAAAAAAATAACCAAATTACATCTCTCTGTCAACTCCAAATGAGAATGATGATACCTGCTCCAGCACTGTGGTAAAAATTAAAGGAACCAATGTATGTGAAGAACTGACACAGAACCAAATAGCATTAGTTACTCCTATTATGAAGAGTCAAATAATTTTGTGTTCTAGGATTAATGCAGTTGCATCAAAAAGAATAAAACACCTAGGAATAAATTTAACCAAGGTGGTGAAAAACCTATACTCTAAAAACTATAAGACATTGACAAAAGAAATTGAAAATAATACAAATAAATAGAAAGATATACTGTGCTCAGGGATTAGAAGAATTAATATTGTTAAAATGTCCATAGTGCTGAAAAAAATCTACGGATTCAGTGAGATCCCTGTCAAAATACCAACAACATTTTTTCACAGAACTAGAACAAATAATCCTAAAATTTGTACGGAACCACAAAAGGCCCCAAATAGCTAAAGCAATATTGAGAAAGAAGATCAGAGAGGCATCACATGCACTGATTTCAAACTATATTACAAAGCTATAGTATTTAAAACAGTATGGTACTGGCACAAAAACAGACACATAGATCAATGGAACAGAAGAGCCCAGAAATAAACCCATGCTTACATGGTCAATTAATCTACAACAAAGGAGGCAAGAATATACAATGAGGAAAAGATAACCTCTTTAGTAAACGGTGTTGAGAAAACGACAGTTACGTGCAAAATTGTCAAACAAATATTTTTCTTACACCATATACAAAAATCAACCCAAAATGGTTTAAAGATTTAAAACGTAACACCTGAAACCCTAAAACTCCTACAAGAATACATAGGCAGTACACTCTTTGATATTGATCTTAGCAATATTTTTTTGGATCTGTCTCTGAGGCAAGGGTAACAGAAGCAAAAATAAACAAATAGAACTACATCAAACTAAAAAGCTTGTGCACAGTGAAGGACACCATCAACAAAACAAAAAAGTGACCTACTGAATGAAAGAAGACATTTGCAAATGATACATCCAGTAAGGGATTACCATCCAAATTATATAAAGAAATCATACAACTCAATATCAGAAAAACAAACAATCCAATTAAAAAAATGGACAGAGGACCTGAATAGACATTTCTCCAAAGAAGACATACACATGGCCAATAGACACATGAAAAGATGCTCAACATCACTAATCATCAGGGAAATGAAAATCAAAACCATGGTGAGATATCACCACCTCATGCCTGTTAGAATGGCTATCATCAAAAAGATAAGAGATAATAAATGCTGATGAAGATGTGGAGAAAATGAAACCCTTGGGCCCTATTGGTGGGAATGTAAATTGGTGCAGCCACTGTGAAAAACAGTATGGAGTGTTCTTCAAAAAATTAAAAATGAAACTACCATACAATCAAGCAACTCCACTTTTGGGTGATTAAGAGGTACAAATTTTCAGGTATAAAATAAATAAGTCACAGGGATATAATATATAGCATAAGGAATATAGTCAATAATACTGCAATAATTTTGCGTAGTGACCGATGGGCTAGACTTATCGACGTTATTACTTCATAATGTATTTGATTGTCAAATCACTATGTTGTACACCTGAAAGTAACATAATATCATACGTCAACTATATTTCAATAAAAAATTACATATGTTTCTCTTAAGCAAAGACTTACAGATATACTTTTCTGAAAGTTTTAAATTACCACAAGTTATCTTTTTTTAATATTAGAATTAAATAGCATCATCTATTACACATCTATTTCTTTTGCAGAAGAATTTTCTAAAATTTAGAAATCATACAATATTTTGTTTGCATACCAGATACATTTACTGAGTGCATGTATTTTGAGCAACAATATTTTATCTACTTATAAATAATTTAATTATAAAATACAGGATCCTTTAAGGTAGTTTAAGAAGGAAAACTATTTTCAAATTAAAATGTCAAATATTGATGCTATAAAGCCTGAATATAATTACCAATACATAAATTAATGGAAGTATGTATAAGGAAGAATCCCCCTCCAAAAGAATACTCCATAAAGTAACTATTATTTTCACCAAAAAGGTAAAAAGACACTCTGATGACTACATTGCTGAATATCCAATTGTAATTTTTAGAACATATCATGTAACAAATAACAGTTGGTAGACATGCTTTATTTTTTCAAATTCTTAAGTACATGTATTAGTAACCCTTTGCTCTCCATAATTTTTATATCATTTTTATTGATTGATTAGAAAAGGACTAAAAATTCTATAAATACAAATATATAAAGATTTTGATGACATAAACTAAGAATTGGAAACAAAATGCAATTTAAAATTAATTACCTTTCATTCAAAATGGTTTTATAGCCTATAATCATAAATTTAATAGCTAAGTAGCTTACTAAAACATGTCACTGTTATGGAGTCTTATTAAGTCTAACTTAATTTTTGAGTGTACTGTAGCACATTTAAAAATTCAACTGTCAAATATAGTTACATTTTAGTGATATAGTTATATATTTTAAAAACTAATTAATCTTTGCTGTTTTGGTAGTGAGGTTTTTTTTTGTTTTGTTTTTGTTTTTTTTTTTGGTTTGCTCTTTTTTTTTCTTTTTTCTTTTTGACCGAGCTGCGCAGCATGTGGGATCTTGGTTCCCTGATCAGGGATAGAACCTGTGACCCCTGCAGTGGAAGCACAGAGTCCTAATCACTGGACCACCAAGGAATTTCCTGGTTTGTTCTTTTTTGACTTTCTGTGAGCTAATGAACTCTTTCTAATTAACATAGCACTAATGCAATCTTTTTAAATTAACAATTTTATTGAGAAATATTTCACAAACCATGCAATTCATCCATTTAAAGTGTCCAATTCAATGGTTTAAGTATATTCACAGAGTTAGGCAACCATCCCCACAATCAATTTTAAAATATTTTCATCACTCCAAAGGTAACCTGTAACCATTAGCAATCTCTCCCTGTTTTCCCCCATTCTTCCTAGTCCTGGGCAATCACTAATTTACTTTCTGTCTCTATGAATTTGCTCATTCTGAACATTTCTTATAAATTGAATCATATAATATGTGGCCTTTTGCGACTGGCTTCTTTCACTTGGCCTAATATTTCCAAGATTCACTGAGCATTTATCACCACTTTATTCCTTTTCATTGCGGAATAATTATTGTATGGATATATCACATTTTGTTTAGTCATTCGTCAGTTGATGGACATTTGGGTTATTTTCACTTTTTGGCTATTGTTAATATGCTGCTGTGAACATCTGTGTGCAAAGTTTTGTGTGGACATATGTTTTTATTTCTTTTGGGTATATTCCTAAAAGTGGAATTACTGGGTCATAGGTTAACTTTAAAGCTAACTTTACCGGTAACTCTTACAATTCTGAGGACCTGCCAGTCTGTTTTCCAAAGTGGCTTCTCCATTTTACATTCCCACCAGTGGTGAAGGAGGGTTCCAAAATTTCCTCTACATCCTCACCAACGTTTGTTACTGTCTTTCTTTTTGATTACAGTCGTCCTAGTGGGTATGAAGTGGTATCTTACTGTGGTTTTGATTTGCATTTCCCTGATGGCTACTAATCCAATCTTAGTCTAAACCAGAAAGACATGCTTTCCAGCAACCAAAATACATTTTCCAGAATTTCAAACTTTTTTTCCCCAGAAAAATATGTGCATTAAGCATGTTCATATACATGTGATCTATTCTACTTAATTCTCAAAGTGTGAAGGTTGGATTGATGGACTAGGAGACTGTCAGACCAAGTTCTCATTTCTTTCTCTTTATGGACACATTAATCTTTTTCCTATACTCAATTCTAGAGCAAAAAATTTTTGGACTCTTCATAATAGGAGTAACTAATACTATTTGATTGTCAGTTCTTCACATACATTGGTTCCTTTAATTCTTATCACAATGCTGGAGCAGGTATCATCGTTCTCATTTGGAGTTGACTGAGTGATGTAATTTGGCCAAGGCTACACATCTAATAAGAGTTGCAGTAGACATTGAGGGTCTGCCTGATTCCAAAGCCTATGTTCATCATCACTGCCCCCTCTTAACTCTTAAATATTGTTGCTCAATTGGAAATGTCATTTGATATGGGTCTGGAGTATTGTTTTTAAGTCCTGTGTAATTATTGCTCAAGGGAGTCTTCAAACAGTATCCCACTGTGTGGTGTTTCCTACATGCAAGCGTTAATTGATAACTTGTTGTACATACTCTGGACCTAAGTCTATGTTAGGTCCTTTGAAAAAAATTGAAACTGCTACTTAATGAGCTCTTACCATGTGCTATATACTATACAAGGTCCTTGATATATATCATCTCTTTAAACTTGCACAACAAGCTCATTACATAGTCCTGAAGCAATTTACAGTCTAGTTGTTGAGATGAGACATATATTTGAGTGCACGAAATAACATTTAAAAAAGAGACAAATAACAGTACATGGCGCCATTAAGCAGCATGTGATTAATTTCCAAGTGAATCATATAGTGTGGAAGTCTCCCGCATTCCTTCTGGTCCTAATCCTTCTCCATCGTAGAAAGAACCTGAATCCATAGTAGATGGCCACACTCTGTCCTCTGCTGGAGTCAAAATTTCCATAATGGCACTGGAACACTTTCTTGGAAATAAATATAGCATAATGATTCTTTGTTTTATGAATACGGAAGTAGTCCTAAAGATGAAAACTCAGGAAATAAGTGAATAAGTTGGTTGCTAATGGCAGCCCTTGAGTCCCCAGCTTTGTGGAGGTTGGACTTGTCAGCGCCTTTCCGTCCAAGGCAAGGTGAGTGGATATTTGCCACTTTCCCAGAGGGTGCTCATTGGTTTAACTGAGTAGCACAGAGTGCTGATAAGTTATCAACACCCCAAACCCCCACTTCCACACCCCAGCCGGATGGGATCGGAGCCTCCAAACATTTGCAGATGGGTCCAGTTTGAAGTTATTCTCCCCGCCCCAAATCCTGAGTTTGCCATTGTTGAATTCAGTAGGGAGAAGTTTAAGATTTCACCGATTCATCTCTAGGCCTGTACCAGGGGCAGGAAATCTGGGGCTGGTGGTTGGAGTTAAGGGTTGGGCAGGGGCAAGGAACAAAGGCTTTCAAGACAGAAGAAATAGGGCCTGCAAAGGGCTCTGGACTTTCTAATGAGCAGGGTCTGAAGAGGATGAGTTTTGGTTTGTACAACACTCATCCTCACTATCATCCCAGCAACAGACTGCTGTATTGGAAAGATTCCAGTGTGCGGGGAAAGATGCCACTCTGGACCTTTCGCTGAGTACGCTTTCGATGTACTCTTCGCCAGTCCTCAGACAGGCCGTAACCGATGCCTCTAGAAAACAATTCGAATCATGGGGAAAATCTGAAAGCATAACAACAGTTTAATTAAGTGCCTAAATGTGAGAGTCAGGAGAAGATAACTAGCTGTCTTTTAAATTTTCTATAGATATGAATTATGATCATTTTTCAATGAGGTGCTTGTAGGGCTTCTAAAAACCAGCAGATGCTTTTATTTTCAGCTTTTTTATTCTTTTAGATTGCGGCCATCTTATGAACAGGGTAAGGCTCTAGATACAGCCTGGAAGAGCAGTACTGGGTATAGGGGAAGAGCACTGCAGCTAATTGGAAGCCTTGGGCAAGTTGCCAAACTCTCTGGCTCTCAGTGTCCTTATCTGTAAAATGGGGCATTAGTAGCACCTTAGCTGGTAAGGCTGTGGGAGGAATGAAGGGTTAGTACAGATAAGCACTTGGAACAGTGCCTGGCTCAGAGTAAGTGCTCCAGACATTTTAGCAGCTCTTAGCTCTTAAACAACATTATTATTATTATTTTTTTACTATTTTAATTTATCATCCATTTAAAATGGTTTCTCTAATTCTTTAACATATTTTTACAGCTATTATAACATTTTATTTACACTTGCTTGTTTTTTCATTTAATTTCTGCCAAGAAGTAAGTTGAATTGCATGGGCTTCTTACGGGCATTCACCGCATAAACAAAGCAAAATTTTATGTTTAACAAGATATTTCTAAAAAGTTGAATTCTGTATTTCAGACTCTTTTGCACCATTTGCTTTATTTATATAACTGAAATACAATTACCATTTTCATCTCTGCATAAAATAATTCATTTCGTTAATTTCAATTTACATACTACATTTCCAGAAATCTGCCCATTGTGGAATGCAAGGCACACTTAACAGTGACGTTGCCTGTAGTCAGGGCCTCTGACGGCAATTCTAAACCTTGTCTTCCAGGCACCAAGCAGTAGTGAAGCAGCAGCTGCTACTCTTCTAGTATTCTTTTTTCAAATATACTATGTTTATGGCTGTACTCACATTTTTGCTAATTTGGAAGAAGGGCTGGGGCAGGGTTTCTGAGTCAGTTAGCTTCCTTGGATGATTTGAAGCCCCTGGCAGCAGCTAACAAGCTGTGGCAGATTCATAGACAGCAGCAGCCTCAGAAAGGCCAAGAAAAAAAATCAGTAGAGCTTCTACGGTTTTTTCTTTTTTTTTTTTTAATGGGGACTGGTGGTAAAAGATACATAAAGTGAAGTATACTATTTTAACCATTTTCAAGTGTATCCTTCTGTGGCATGAAGCACATTCACAGTGTTGTACAATTATCACTACCATTCATCTCGAGAACTTTTTCTCCATTGCTTTTTGAGTCAGCCCTGCCCTATTTGGGGAACCTGGAGACTGAGAAGGGAGGAAAGCAGATACAGATTCATGTTCTCTTCAGGTGGAGAGAGGTTTTTTTCCTTTCTTCAAACCCCTCTTCAAACACAAAGAGAAAATACATGTACTTTAATTTTTTTCTTGGGCTTTTCATCTCCTCTTTCTGTCATAATATTTTAATATAATACCCAAAAATGAATGTGGATTTCCAGATAAATTTTCTAAGCATCATGAGGGCTGAAATATATCCCTCTTGCAGAAAATACTGAAGTGTGAGCCTCTACTTGTCATGTTAAACTTATCAGAGAGTAGCTGAGAGCTTTTGCGTTCCATCTATGTGACAACCTCCTTCCCTAATCATATAGAATTATAAGAGTAGCCCTGTTTATTGCAGAAAGACAAAGTAACCTCAAAATATGTTGTATATTTGTAATACGCTTTTTTAAAAAACTGGTTGCATTCAGAAGAACTTGCTGAGAAACCATATGAGTGATTGGATAAGACAACCTACCAGGAGAGGTGTGTGAGGGGAATGACTAAAACTTAAGATAAAATAAAAGCCAATTCAAATGAATTTTGAGTGCTGTTGATGGTGATAAAATAGATAAGGTACTTAAAAACGCTGCTAATGGAAAATAAGTTAGTAAACCTGTGAGGAAATTTCTATGTGTATATTTAATATACATTTATTTCTATATAAATTATATATCATATATCTATTTATATGCTATTGTATTTATTATATATGTAATATATATGAAGAATAATTGGGGGAGATTCTGTATATCAAAATATAAAGATAGGTAGATATAGATACATACATCAAGAATCAAACACTTGATTTTTTCCCCAGTTTTATTGAGATATAATTGACATATCACATTGTATAAGTTTAAAGTGTACAACGTAATGACTTGATATATGTATATACTGTGAAATGATTACCACAGTAAGTTTAATTAACACCCAAGAACCAAACACTTTGATCATAACTTCACTTCTAGGGAATTATTTTAAGCAAATGGTTAGACAAAGATGAACACATTAGAATTATCACAATATTTATAATAGCTAAATTTTAGACAATTTAAATAAATGTCCAAAACTGAAAAGTGGTATATTATAACTGATTTATTTGAGGTAAAATGATACTGCAATTATAATTTGTTAATAAAGGATTTTAATGACGTATAAAAATGCTCATGATAGAGGGACTGTTAAATGAGAAAAGAAGAATATAAGTTTTCTATGCAGTGTAACCTCAACCATGTAGAAATATGTACCGAAAAAAGGCTAGTTATATCTGGATGTGGGAATCTGAGTTCCTACAGCCATATGCCCATATTCAAACCAATAGAATTTCTTTGTTTTTCTACACTGAGCTCCATTTTATGGGAAAGAAATAAATCAAAAGTAACCATGTTAATGTGAAGAATTTGTTTAAAACTGCATATCCCAGGGTCGGTCTGTGGGGAGTGAGCTTATTCTTCCACGACTGTTAAAAATGTCATGTTTAATGGTGCCCCTGAGGCACGTTACGTTCTGAGGCGCTTCTGAATCAGGAGTGGTTTTGCTCTGTATCGTTTTAATACTAGGTGAGCGTATTGTCTTCCAATTTTTGAAATTGGTGGTCTATGTATGGAATCTACACAATTCTGTAAGTAGAAGATCCAGTTAACAGAACACTGCTTTCTTCCATCTTTATGGATAACCTGGGGCTTACAATCTTGTGGCTTCAAGTTTTATTCACTTAAGGAATTACATTTTTTAAAATAATTATTTAATTAGTGGATGTGACTTGGCCCCAAACGGTCTCCCACATGAGAGGGTCTACATCTGAATGATGAGAATAAAGTAGTTTCCAAGGTTTCTTTAGGCAACATAAAATACCAGCTCACGCCAACTGAAGGGACAATTTGTACCATTAATACATGAGGCAATGACAAAGGAGACAGACCACCAATGTATTTCACACAGACCACTGCATCTTCCCCATGAGGCTCTACTGTGGCAGAACCTTCCAGTGTTACCAATAGAAGACTGGCGTCTCTCCAGGAAGTGAAAGGCTCCTTTTCATATGCTGAGCTGCCATATGTTTAGAGTTGATGTTGAGACTTTAAATGTTTTGCGTAGTGGCCACAAGGCTTTGCTTGTATGTGTGCCTTTGGAGCTGTTTCTGAAGACTACCCCACTGTGGCCGTTCTGGGTATTTTAATAGCTTTGTTTGCAATTTGGGATACATATTTTGGTCTAGGATCAAACATGAGCTGTGAATGAAAGATAAACATTTAACTGGCCAAAGGGACTTGCCTGGTGGTGCAGTGGTTAAGACTCTGTGCTCTCAATACAGGGGGCCTGGGTTCGATCCCTGGTGAGGGAACTAGATCCCACATGCATGCCACAACTAAGAGTTCTCATGCCATAACTAAGGAGCCAGCAAGCCACAACTAAGGAGCCCGTGAGCTGCAACTAAGGAACCTGCAGGCTGCAACAAAGGAGCACATGTGCTGCAACTAAGGAGCACACCTGCCTCAATTGAGGAGCACACCTGTTGCAAACAAATAAATAAATAGTTTAAATAAATAAATAAATAAATAAATAGGTCAAGAAAAATGCTTTCCTTCCAAGTGGGTCCAAAATGGCAGCTTAATTTTGCGTGGCACCTTTTTGGGCCCCATAGGCAGGACTCCTAAGCTTTCCAGATCGAGTATTTCAAGAATCCCTTTTTCCAACTGTTGACCTGACAGGAGGTGCCAGAGTATTTCAAGTGACTCTGATTCATCCTGTAGGGTCCCTGGGTTTTGTCCCTGTGACACCTGAACTGCATTAGAGTGAATGTATCATTTGGAGTCTATGCTAGACTCGAGCCAAGACAACAGTGGTCCTCGTTCTAACTTCTTCTGAGTGAGGAGATGCTTTCAGTTGAGTTTGTCAGGTGGCAAGCATTTTCCTGAATGTCTGATGAACAATGTGTTAGTTCCAGGAGACAGGAATGAGCTTAGAGAGAAATGATGGAGGTTTTTATGTTTAAGTTGGAGGGATGTAAGTCCTAGAATCACAGAATGAACCTATACATGGCTCTGTGCTTAGTAGATTATTGAATAAATAAATGAATAAGTGTACATTACATGAGAAAAACAATGTCTAGATGGGCAATTTACATGGTACAAATGGACAATTTGAGAAAATTAAGACTGTAGAAGTGTTTGGAGTGGGGTTAGATTTAAAGGCAGCAGTTGTGAGGAGATTAGAAGAAGGTATTTAAGAAACTAAACTACTTTTTGGAGTATTTGTTGGAATACAAGTATCTCTTTCAACATAACAATGCAAAATTACTCTCTATAGGACAAAGACCATTCCTCTGATGATGCTAAGGCCGTTCTAGTCATGAACATGACAAAGAATACTCACTTACACAGCAAACTCCAGCCTGCAGATAAGTTGTTTTCACTAATTCTTTAAACTCATCCTATCATTTGTCAAAATGTAGCTTTTCTTTCTTTTTAATTTAAAAAAATTTTATTGAAGTATAGTCGATTTACAATGTTGTGTTAATTTCTGCTGTACAGCAAAGTGACCCAGTTATACATATATATATATTCTTTTTCTTCTTCTTTTCCATTATGTTTTATCACAGAATATTGAATATAGTTCCCTGAGTTATACAGTAGGACTTTGTTGTTTATCTATCCTATATATAATAGTTTGCATCTACTAGTTCCAAACTCCTAATATTTCTGTCTCTTATCCCTCTTCCCCCTTGGCAACCACAAGTCTGTTCTCTATGTCTGCGAGTCTGTTTCTGTCTTGTAGATAAGTTCATTTGTGTTGTATTTTGGATTCCACATATAAGTGATATCATATGGTATTTGTCTTTCTCTTTCTGACTTACTTCACTTAGTATGATAATCTCTAGGTCCATCCATTTAGCTGCAAATGGCATTATTTCATATTTTTATGGTTGAGTTATATTCCATTTTATATATATACCACATCTTCTTTATCCATTCATCTGTCGATGAACATTTAGGTTGTTTCAATGTCTTGGCTATTGTAAATAGTGCTGCTATGAACATAATGGTGCATGTATTTTTTCGAATCATAGTTTTGTCTGGGTATACACCCAGGAGTGGAATTGCTGGATCATATGGCAACTCTATTTTTAGCTTTTGGAGGAACCTCCATAGTGTTTTCCATAGTGGCTGCACCTATTTACATTCCCGCTGACAGTGTAAGAGGGTTCCCTTTTCTCCACACCCTCTCCAGCATTTCTTATTTGTAGAAAATGTAGCTTTTCTTAATACAGAAATCAAAATATTCTCTTTCAACTGAGTTTCCATTACACTTATCTTTTTTTTTCATGAATTTATTTTCTAAGTATGAATCGAGAATCTACTCCATCCCAGACTCCATGATTAGTGCTGGGAGTGCAAAAAACAGGGTCCCTGACTCCAGGAAGCTTGGTGTTTAGGGAATATAAGCAAATAGGCAATTAAGATACAATATTCCTAAAACATCTCTATTGTCCTTATTTTTTAAGATGTCTGCTTCTATTTATTTAGATGATCTAATTTGTACTCTTTGAGCACATCTCATGTATATTTGATTCCCTAGCATCTGGAGCACATTCCATGCACTTAAGTAGATTTATTGAATTTATTTTAATTGAGTAAAATCTAGCATATGATAGATCTAGAAGTAGTATCCAGTGGTTATTATTTGTTCATATTATTATAGAACTTTTGTATTTTGGAAAAATACTGCATACACTGAGTCCAAATTGAGTCAGACCTGATTCCAAAATGTCACTTTATTTTCTAAAATTTATTTTAAAGGGAATATAGTGTTATATAATGGAAAGAGCTTGGAGTTTGTACTTAGAAGATCTGGATTTCAGTTCTGTATAAGTGACATCTTTTCTTAGAGACCCAGTTTTCTCATGTCTAAAAGAAGAACATAAAACTTAGTTCAGGAGTTTTTAAATGAGATTAGGTAACAAATGTGAAAATCATTTCGTCAACTATAAAGTTAGATGAAATGTTAATGGTGAATCAAGGAGTCAGTTAGATACAAAAAGCTATTGGGCATTGTGGAGTCAATTATTACCTTTTTTTTTTTTTCTGTTCATCATCTCCTCCTTGGGGAAACACCCTTTCTCCATTCCATGTGTCTTTGCTGTGCCTCTGCCCTGACCTCAGCGTGGCACATATGACTGAGTCTAGGCCAGACAGTTTCTGTCTCCTGGGAACTGGGATCTTGTGCAGACAGACACCCAGGCATTGAAGGCCACTGGAGTGGTGGCAGTATCCAAGGCAGTCTGCCAGCTCCCGAGTAGAACATTTTCGCTAACCTGTTTTCTGCCCTTTCTCAGACCTGGACGTTTAGCTTTCCCTTCCAGTCTGTGAGCTGCCCCATAGTTTTTCAGAAAACTCCTTTTTTTTGCTTAAGTTAGTCACAAGTTGTGTTTCTTACCACTGAAAATATTAATTGATAAAGGCTCTCTCCCAGTTCAATTTTAATTAGTTTTAAGCAATATTGATTCTTTGTATATTCGTTGCATACACACTCCCTAAAATATGAGTTATGCTTTCTGATTTTGAGAAGCTCAGTCTCCTATCTGTCCCATGTTTCCCAGCCTTCCCAGCTGGAAACAATGTCTCCATCACTGCTGTGGTCCATACTTCTTTGTGGAAGCACATGACACTGGCAGATTGCGTGGAAGTCCCCAGGAATGCCTCACAGGTAGTTTGCAGGAGTCTCTTGACCACTACTTGGTATTGACCATTCTCTTCTCCTGCTCCAGCTACTCTGGTGTGAATTCTCTAACTGCCTATGCCCCCAAAAGGCAGCTGTGCTGGCAGTGCCTTCTCAAAACTGTTGAGCTTTTGGAGCCGTGGCCTTGCAACATGTAACATCATGTGACACGCGATGATGATGTAAGGTAGATTACCATTCAATGTCAAGTGAGTGCTCCTGAGAACAAGCACTGGGAATTCCACTGGCGGGGAGAGTTCTTGGAAGATAGAGACTCCCGTGGCTTATCAGAGGGTGTTTTGGGCTTTGATAGAGAGGAATGAAGTGGGAGTGTAGGAAATGGGAAAGCAAAGATGCTGAGGTGATAATGAATAAGGATTTTAGATAGCACTAAGAATAGACAACCTTGAATTGGAGGGAGGATTCCTGTGGGCTCACAGAGCAGCACAACCAGAAAGGCTCACCTGAGTGAAGCACGAGGGTGTGGCTTGGCTGGGAACAGGTGGGTGAGGTTGATCCCCTCAGGCTTTGGGGTGACCTGGAGGGGGCTGGGGCTCTGACAGCAGCCAGCTCCAGCCATGACCTGCTCTGACCATTTACCTTAGAGTGCTAGGCAAATATTATCATTTTCAAGATGTGCCACGAATGACAAAGGTTGGGAAACACTGCTACAAGACAAGTGGAAGATGAGACTGGAAAGGTAACCTGAAGCCCTACTGCACAGGAAATTAGATGCCTGGGTGGAAATGAAGGAATGGATGGTGAAAACCTTCTAAAGGAAGAGTTGCTTGATTTCTTGAGTGAGGGCAAAGAGGTGTGAAGGGTTTACTAAAGGTGACTAAAGTCTGAAGGGGGAGCCTATTTAGATACATGGGGAAGGTAAACTCTGCATTAGACATGTTAGTTGTTTTCAACTGAAGCACAGAGGGGAATTCTGGGGTTCTAAAAGGACAGAGAAACAGAGTCAGCCGAGCTGCCTCAGCCCTGGATTGTGTACCCTCTGGCAGGCTGGCTCGGGCAGGGGCTATGCGTGCTGCTCTGTCTCTCACCTGGCACCACTGGTGACAACAGCACACTCTGGAAGGACACCTGGCTGGGGTTCAGGTGAAGTGAACGACACAAAGCCGACGGGCTCCCACTGGCCAGTCTGTGCTGCCGACCTTAGTACATCAAGTGGTACTAGATCCTCCTGGGCTCGAGTCTCAATTCTGCCACCAATACCTAGGCTACTTCGAACACATCCAGAATCTCCTGGAGCCTTTGAAGCCTCAACCCTGAATCAAGGGCAATAAATATTAGCCACCTTTTTTTACTGTTATTTTAAACTTTCTAACCAAGTAAACTAACTTGCTACAGATTCACAACAGTGACTCAGTGTGAAATAAGGAAAATGTTGGCATCGCCTTTCCCAGCCCAGGAAGCAGAAAAGTTTTATCTTCTATGTGAAAGCACAAACCGACTTAAAGAAGAATCTGTTAAGCTGTGAGAAGCTGACTCCGTGAGGAGAGAGCATCGCTGGTGTAAGAGTACGTGGCAGCTTTAGTCAAATAGATTTCCCTTCCTGAGATGCTTAAAGAATCAATAAATGTTATCTTTTCCTAAGGCATGCTTAGATAAATATTTTTATATAGAAATAGGACATTTCACCAGATTGAGCATTCGTGGATATTTTAAGATCCTCTGGAATTGTCAAGAAGCAGGGAAATTTTAGGTTTGTTATCTGAGAAGACTTCTTCACTGTGAGACTTATCATTTTATGGTGACTGTTCTCAAGGGACAGGTTGGAAAGTCCAATGTTCGTATTGTTTAGAAGCTATACTAGCCTTTATATTCAAAATTTGAACGTGGAGGCAATTCCTGTCCTCAGTAGGAAGAATCAAGACATTCAGTTGTTTCACTTTCCACAGCTTTTCCACTTATTTTTAAGCCCCCCATAGTATACCACTAAGTAGTCTAGAATTAGCTAAAAGCTGGATTTCAAATGATCTTGATATCTCCCTGAGTTTTCTAGCATCTAAAGTCAACAGGTAGGCTGTTATACTAGTTCTGCAGGATTGAGTGAAGCAGTTATTAGAGAAAAATAAATGATGAGGAAATTAACCCATATTTACTGCCCTTGTCAGACTACATTTATGTTCAAAAACCATGATTCAAAGAACTGCTGGTAACTAGCTTTAAAGGCAGCTTGCTGCATTAAACAGTTACACATGTCGTCTCACTCAGTTTGTTCAGCCACTTAGAAGTAGGTGATGAATTCCCATTTTACAGATGAGGAAACTGAGGGCTCAAAGAAGTTAATAACTTGTTAAGGTCACCAGCCTAGAAGGTAGTGGACTTGGCCTGGCAGCCAAGTCTATCTGGTTCCAAAGCAGAGGCTCTTTCCATTGCATATGCCACCTGAATGGCCAGCAGAAGCATTAATGACAGCCGTCTAGATCTGGAAGTGTGAGTTCCAGCTTGGGAAAAGTTGATTGATAGGCAATGAATCACGATCAACGTTGCAGAGTAAGGGCTGGCTGTGTTCTATGAAAAGAGATGATAGGAAAGGACCCTTTCACCCTGTGTAAATATTTCTTGGGCCAGTCATATCCCTGGGTACTTAAAAATTCTGACATTAAAAACATTTCTTTTGTTTAAGTCACTATTAAAATGTTTTCAGAAGGTATCACACATTTAGCCTTTGAAGGTGTATCACATCTTTTTGTTAGTTAATACTAATTAACTTGTTCGAAACCTGTTCTCCAGAGAATAATTCACTGGGATGGGACAGGGAAAAATGTAATGCAGGGGAACTAAATTTTGATGCTCTGGAAGGTGGAAAAGAACGTTTTAGAGAAGAAACTATGCGAGGATGGCAGGACGAGGTGGGGGATTGCAGTGAGGGACTTCTGCTGGTCCAGGAGTTAGTGTGAGGGCGGCAAGAGGGGCCACCAAGGGTTTATGTATCTCCTTGTTTTATCATTTTTAGCTAAGGCTGGCTCTGAATTGGGGTTTGGGGTACATGTGATGGGGAAATCTGATTGGGAACAGAGCACTAATTAATCCTAGTAATAGTCCAACTTACCTTGGAAGCGAGTTGAAGGCCTGGGGGCTATTGCTGTCCCTAAAGACAGACCCCAGGAGACAGCAGGCCTGGAGGCTGATAACAGAAATCAGGCAGACGGGGAGATTAGAAAGACTCAGCCGGCTGGCAGAGCAGGTGGGAGCCGCCTCCTGGGGCGAAATGGAAAGCCAGTGAGACAGCAGGACCACCCTGAAAAGGAAAGGATGTGTAAAAGGGAAGGAAGGTCCAGAACCTGGGTTTTGTTCCTACATTCAAAAGAAAAATGAGCCTGCTGCTGTGTAGTGAGGAAGGATGTTTCTGTTAACACGGAGAGCTGGGAAGAGCCTCGGAGGCTGCGGGACGCCTTCTGGCGTGTTCTGCTTGACCTCCCACTTGACTTGTGGCACCTCGCCTGTGATAGACACCGTGAGCAACCCCCAGGCCTCCACTTGGGACTGTTGAAGTGTTAGTCCCATAATCCAGCCTACAAGTGGCCAGTAAGATGGGGTGCATGGGGCACAGTGCAAATTCCAGCCCCTTTGATAAGTCGTCTGTGGTCTGGGGGCTGCCTGATCAAAAGGTGCAGACTGGGATTAAGACCCCAGATAAGTAGAATGAGTGTCTGGGGAGAGGCCCCTTCTACCCTTTGAGGCCGACTGTTGTAACTTGTGATCTTTATTTAACCCGCACAGAGGTAGGGATTCTTTTCTATTTCGCCTCAGTTTAGTGGACAGTCTGTCTCTCTGATGGCCTGAAATATAACTACTGCACATGCCAAAGTGAGGTATTTTCCCGTGCAATGCCAAAGGCTGGTTGTTGAATCTCCTCAGGGAGGGCAAACTCTAACTACCATAAATGTTTGATTACAAAAATATTGGGCTATGTTATCTGCTCCTCATCTGGGCTACATAAAGAAATGGATCTCTGGGCCAGGATCCTAACTTACTTTCATATGTAGTCTATTTGCTGGCTCTGGAAATTTTGAGGATCTCGTCGTAGGACATTTTGACAATGAAAGCGTTATCTCAGTGATTCTTTTTTTTTTTTTTTAAGATTTTATTTATTTTTTAAAAATTTATTTATTTATGTATTTATTTTTGGCTGTGTTGGGTCTTCGTTGCTGCGCTGGGGGCTTTCTCTAGTTGCAGCGAGTGGGGGCTACTGTTCGTTGTGGTGCGCAGGCTTCTCGTTGCCGTGGCGCGGGCTTTTTTGTTGCGGAGCACGGGCTCTAGGCACGCGGGTTTCAGTAGTTGTGGCACGCAGGCTCAGCAGTTGTGGTTCGTGGGCTCTAGAGCTCAGGCTCAGTAGTTGTGGCACACGGGCTTAGTTGCTCTGCAGAATGTGAGATCCTCCCGGAACAGGGCTCGAACCTGTGTGCCCTGCATTGGCAGGTGGGTTCCTAACCACTGTGCCACCAGGGAAGTCCCAGTGATTCATCATTTAATGTTTTTGTTGCATATTTATATATAAATGTAATTTGGGTAAAATAGATAAACTAAGGAGAAGGAAATATTCCAAGGAGGAGTTGTTGTGATAACTGACTGGCAAAACTGTGATGGAAAAATCTTGATACATGAGACTCTGTTCTCAGAAGTACAGAGAAGGAACACTGACGTGAGCCTGAGATGTAGTCTTAGAAAATACAGATTTGCATGGATCAAGCATTATTATCAATGGAAGTAAGACGGCCCTTTCTCTTTCACATGCTAAGGAAGTTTTATCTTTTCGTATAAGGTTCTCCTCCCAATGAAGCAAATTCTGGAACACTTCTAGCTAAGCTTCTGTGTATTTGCTTGCTCTAGAACCAGAGACTGAAAAACCCATTTCTCAGATTTATTCACCAGTACTGCTATTTCTCAGACTTTCCTTATAAATCTCATTCTATCTAGAAATATGTCAAGTGATGAAAATAATTGACTCCTCAAATATTGTTACCAGAGACCTCTAAGGAATACTTTTGAAGGAATTGGCCACCTCAAGATTAAGAAGGAGCAAGTGGAGGTTCCGAATTGGAAATTGTTTAGACTGAACAGTTATTATTAACTGAGTTAATAATGTCAAATCACTTGCAAGCAGTTACATGATTTGCATTTCTTTTACTGGACACCTGAAAAATGAGATACCTGCTCAGATTTCCAAATTTCCAACAGTTCCAACACGTCTGACCTCTTCGAGAAGACAGCCTCAGAGTGCCATGCTAGTAAAGTGTTACTTAATTAGAGAAACTAAATGAAGAAATTATACCAGTTAATTCTCTATATTGGAAAATATATTTATTTTTGCCTCCGTTGTTCTTTTTTATTTTGTACATTATTATTATAGATGAGTTGAAACATGCAAAAATAGACAGATTACTGTAACGAACCCTGCTTTACCCATCACCTCCAGACACCATTAACTCCTCATCAGTCTTGTTTCATATAAACCTCCCCAAATCACCTCTCTTTTTATTTTGAAGCACAGCTCAAAAATCATTTCATTTAATCCTTAAATATTTCAGTATGTTCTAGAGTTTTTTTTTTAAACCCAAGTATAGAGCAATGATTTAACCCCAGCAATAAAAGAATCTTTCAAAAATACCCTCCTTTGAAAAGGAAATTTCCCTCCATTAAAAAAAAAAAAAAAAAAAAAAAAAGAATACCCCTCCATTTTTAAGAGAATGTCTCCTCTAAAATGACTTTGACTAATCTGATTTTGGGGGAGGAGGTCCCTGAAAAAGATATTACAACTTAAATTTGCTCCTGGTCCTAAGTAGTAGGGACCACTGTTTTCTGGAATTATAAATGGAGACGGGCTCGGTATTTAAAATGTGTTCCAAGATCAGCAGCTTTGCAGCATGGGGGTGGCACAGGGCATGCCTTAATCCTTTAATGAAAAACACGTCTTTATTTGAAATAAAGGAATTTGATATGTTTCTATTACATTGGTACTTTACAACTGTCTACTCTTCTAACAGAAACCTGGAAGTTTACATGTTCCTGGCAACCACGTTCCCCTTTAAAACTTGAAATAAACAAAATCTCTTTGATGAGTGACCCTTAGTGTCATAACTGGTGGGAAAAGTGTAATGAAAGGAACTGGCAAAAACCATGAAAGTTCCATGGAACAAATGCTACCAAAATAGAACCACATACTTCTGCTAGGTGACAGTCAACAAAATAAATGTGTTTTTCGATACATTTCTTATGAAAAACCAAGCTGCATTTCCGATGTCAAATCTTGCTCAGTTCACTTTATTGGAATTGCACTTAAAAAAATGCCCAGGGTTACAAAACTAAGCCAGTGTTGCTTAGGCCTTCAATGGCATATGGACCAGTTTCTTCCCACTTATATTTGAAAATCAACATAAGCCCAGCATTGGCATTTCCATGGTAAATAAAAAGACATCACATTTCTCTTTCCCCAGGCCAGCTACTTTTCCAGTTCCCTCTCCCTGTGCTCAGAAAAACAACCCAGGATCTGAGGTCCTGTGAGAACCTGCCTGATTCAAACTCTGCCAGGAAAACATGAAGTGGTTTACCTTACGCTACAATGCAGGTTGGGTGAATAGTGGGCTGATCAAAAAGGATAACAGGCTGGAGCACTGAATAGAACCACAAGGAAATCCATTCCTAAGTGGGTTTCATTCGGCATCCCTGCGTCCTGTGCTTGGTTTCAGATCTCTTGTTTAGCTCCCCTTTCAGTACAGCTCAGTTGATTTTTTAGTTAATTCAAAAGCAGTAAGAACATGTCAAAAAACCAGAAAGCAAATGGGACAGTCACAGCTTCCTTTCGCAAAGATGGTTATCAGCACTATCAGACATCTCCAGTCTTCACCCCTGGGAACAAGCCTTCGTTTTAGATAGTGTCTGAGGATTAATTGGCAAGGAGCTGTCTCCTGATATTGAGTTTCTTCCTTCCCTAGCTGACAAGCACACACCACTCCCGCCGGTTTTCTGTGATATTCTGGCGCTTGAGAGTGGTTCTGAAATAGCCCCGGCAGACCTGCCTTCTTCCACTGTTGTGCACCTACTGGCCAGTTCCCAGAGACTAGAATATGGTTAGAAAGAAAAACAATGGCCCTCAGTGCCACAGTGTAGAATGGCAATGGGAGGAAGTGACAGAGACACAGGAAACAGGGAGAGAGGTTTTCTTACACAAACAAGCCCAGGGAGGAACAGGCTAGGAAAACAAAGGTAAAGCTGGAGAAAGCAGCCACCGGGCCCTGGGGAGAATGTGGTCAAGGGCAGGGTCCCCCTGAGCAGCGGAGCCAGGGGCCTCGGCGCCTGTGGCACTTCAATCGGTGACCAGGCCTTCAGGGGCTCCTGAGGTCTGAGGCCAGCAGAGGCCAAGAAGGAAACCTAAGAATGCACTAACTCCCAGGGTTTGGCGTGTCTGGGAAGGGCTCACCCCATCCCTGTGGGAGTCAGGGGCCAGCCCCCCCTGCCTTTTCTGCCTTCCCTCCGGCTTCCCCATATAGCAGCAGGTCATAAGCCCTGCCCAGTGCACAGCCCCTGCCCCTGAGTTGTGACTGATCTCTGGAACTGCCTGCTTAATTGTTTCTTCTTGCAAAAGCTGGAATTCCTAGCCTCTCTAACTGACGCTGCACCCTTGCTCCATCCTTCCTGGTTCAGGCATGGGTTCCTCTGGGACGGATCCTTGCCTCAGTTGCCCCCTCATCTGCATTCCCGTAAACTCTCCCAGAGCCTGCATGATCTCTCGTCATTGCTTGCTGCTCACCCACCTCCATGATCCATGGCCTCAGCACAGGCCTGCACTTAGTAGGTGCTCAGGAAAGGCTTGCTGACATAAAGCTAATTGAACTTCCTGCCTGCACTCTTGCTTCCAGGTAGAACCTTACTGTTCTGGGGCTTCTGATGCTGGCCACTCCCTGGTGATCCCTCTTGGCCACCTGCCACATTTACTCACTTTTTCTTCCAGAAAGGGGCCAGGGACTATTCTGATAGAGCAATAGGAAACTCTTTTGCCCACTCCCTATTTGGGGGGGTAGCATATTAAAAGTAAGACTACTGTCTAGAGATTCCTGTCATCTCCAATAGTCCTTTGTGGAATTAGTCTTGGAAGGTTTTCCCCCTCCCCCATCCCCAGGGGGAAATGATCCATCCAGGGGCAGCTCCACGGGTGGCTGGGGGGATGGTGATGGCTAGAGCTGCCCTACAGTCTCTACTGCCCTCTCTCCTAAGCCACCATGAATGAAGACAATGCATTTATTTTTATATGCACTGTTTCTTTTGTATGACTATTGCTGTTTTCTAAATGCGATATTAATAAAAGCATTTGACCAATCTAAGCTGGAGTTTCCCAGAAGGTGGCTGGAGACTTAAAAAAGGTGCTCTCAGAGTGAAAGGGAGGACCAGCTGAGCCCAGAGAATGTTGTTCAGAACAAATTTATTCCCTTACATAGGGTTTCACTCTGGGGGTATTCCCCCCTAGAGATATGATGCCGTATTTAGCATATAGTTTGACATTTCTTCCTTCATATTTTGTGATTCCCCTTAATATTGCACAGCTATTCAGTGACACTTACATGTCCATACAACTTTGTGTGGTGAGGTTATGGAGAAAGAAAGAGATGGGCCAGCAAATGGATGGGAGACCTGCCTTGTACTCTGAAGCCCTCCCCATGGGCCCTTGAGGAGGAAGCAGAATTTTACAGGGGCTCAGTAAATAGCAGCCAGGTGGCCCATGGTGGGGCATGAAGGAGCTTTTGGCTCAAGGAGAAATAGTCAACTGGATGACTTGAAAGCAGGTGTGAGAGAGAGGGACGTTCCCAGGGTGGATGGGAAAAAAACCACCATTGGAATCACAAATTAATTGGGTGGTTAGTTGTTTAATGTATTAAGTTACAAACTCCTCTCATTAAATTACAAACTCTACATGGGTAGCGACTGTGTCCAGAGTTATATTCAATAAATATTTGTTGAGCAGGTGAATAGATACATTTATTACACTATTGATTTAATAGTTTCTTATTTACTTGTTCATTCAGTCGTTTAAAAAACACAAAAACACATTGACTCTCATCTTTGGGCTGAGCACTAGAGAGACACTAAGAATAATGTAGAGCAAATAAATAAATGAAGCTGCTCCATTAGGATCTGCTTCTCTGCTATAGTTCCCAAAACTCACTGAGCTTGCCCTGCAAAAATTACTTTTATTTATCCTGCTGGAAACCAGCCCCTGCATACATGGTTCATATTTACTGGATTCGGCAACAACTTCCCTGTTTCTCCCAGCTGGAATTATCTCGTTTCTTCATCTTTCCAAGGGAGAGTTAGGATTCTTAGGAGCTCTAGCTCACTCCTCTGTTAAAACTGCCACCATCATGGAACCATCCTAGTTGGGTTAGATTAAAGTGCATTTCTTTTTCTTTTTCTTTTTTTTAATTGGGGTATAGTTGCTTTACAATGTTGTATTAGTTTCTGCTTTACAACAAAGTGAATCAGCTATATCTATACATATATCCCCTCCCTCTTGGACCTCCTTCCCACCCCCCAGTCCCACCCATCTAGGTCATCACAGAGCACCAAGCTGAGCTCCTTGCGCTATACAGCCGGTTCCCACTAGCTATGTGCACAGACGTCAATCCCAATCTCCCAGTTCATCCCACCCTCCCTGCACCAGGCCCCACCCGTGTCCACACGTCCCTTCTCTACGTCTGAGTCTCTATTCCTGCCCTGCAGATAGGTTCATCTGTACCATTTTTCTAGATTCCACATATATGCGTTAATATATGATATTTGTTTTTCTCTTTCTGACTTACTTCATTCTGTATGCATTTCCAAAGTTAGAACCCATCTCCACATCTGTGAAAATGGAGAGGAGATGAGCTTAGATTTGACTTTAAGATGATAAACACAGGACTATATTTTAAATGTTCTGGAAGTTATAAAGCTGATTACCTCTTAGTCTTGGGCAAAAACATAGGGTGGGGATTTTGAAACTAGAAAGAAATTTGAAAACAACTTGCAAGTTTTTCTCATTTTATAAAGATAGAAGACAGAGCAGGACTTAGCTTCTATTTTTAGCTCTGCTGCTCCTTATTTGGTTGTCCTTAGGCAACTCCACCAACACGTTCTTAGTTTTATCAGCATCTACCCTATCTACCACGTATCTTAAAGAGATTATGGATATGGAAGAACTCAGAGAAGTTTAAAGTGCACATAAATGTAATGCTTCTGGAAATCTAGGTGGATGATGATTTGATTATATAGTACCTGGGAATCGGTTTCAGATCAAGCAAATCAAGACTATTTCTTTAAATGAGATAATAGGTATAAAGCTCTTAGCACAGTCCCAGGCCTATGATGAGTGCTTGATAAATATTTGCTATTATTACTATTATTCTTTCCCATTCTGAAAAATATAATCATTTCAGAGCGCTAACAATTACACCTGAAAATAAACCTGTCTTGGTTTATACTGAAAACTCAGTATGTGCATGAAATATCTTTATTGTGGTTAATACAACAAGCTCAAGAGCAATATTTTCATGTTAAAGGAGTAAAATCCATGCATTAAGAACTGGAATTAATTCCAGAGAGCAAATTGCTTTGATTTCAACCCTCAATAAGTTCTTATCTTTCTTTATCTACATTATTCACTTAAAGTATCTTGGGTGAAAACTTTGTTTTGAAGCATCAGATTTAAAATGTTATTCTATGACTCCAGTGGTTTTGGTATAATTGTTACACATATTTCTAATCAGTTTTCCTAAAAGTCCAGAATTTGGGGAGAGCAGGGATAATCATAATACTCCCTACTTATCCATACCATTTAAATAACTGGAACACAGAAGTGAGGTAATTTTAGCCAAATAGTTGGAGCTTCAAAGAACAAATCCCTTATTTTCTTTTTTAAAAAAAATTTCACTTTAGGAAGCGGTTTGTGTCTAACAGCACAAGCTGCTGAATAAGAATATTCATTCTTTAAGTGGGGACATGCAAAGGCCATGTGAATGTGGAGTTTTAAAAGTGTATAGCTGATTCAATTTGTTATAAAGCAGAAACTAACACACCATTGTAAAGCAATTATACTCCAATAAAGATGTTAAAAAAAAAAAAGTGATTCTAAGGGAAAAGTATAAATATCTCAGACCGCTGTTACCCATTCTATAATCTTCCTCCCCAGTTTGTGTTTCTCCTCTCCTTCTGCCATGGCTGATGTTTCCTTTGGGGCTGTGCTGTTACTCACAGTGCTTCTAATTTGGTATTTGACTTCAATTGGATTTTAATTAAAATAGATCACGACTGGCATGAGACACCTTGTGAGAGAGTGAACTCCATCACTGAATGTATAGTCAGATCCTGGATGGCTGTATGGTAAGGATGCTGAAGAGAGCATCCTTTGGCAGTTGGCCTATGTAGTGAATAGAATCCTTTCCAATAACTGGGATTTTGCTCTACAGAGCAAATTTCTTTTTTTTTTTTGCCTAATTTTCTTTTTCCACCATTTCAGAAAGACCTGGGGGCAGTAAGGAGCTATGAATCAAGTCTTTAGGTAAATGAGAGAAGGATTACTAGAGAAACTTGGTGGTGATGGATGTTAACTAGACTTATTGTGGTGATCATTTTGTAATATACACAAATATCGAATCATTACATTACACACCTAAAACTAATATAATGTTATATGTCAGCTGTATCGAAAAAAAAATCACAAAGAAACTCGGACCCTAAATTACAAAACCATAACATTTTAGAACCAGCAGATACCTTAGAGATTATCTTGCTCACTGATTCTCCACCTTGACTGTACATTAGAACCATTTTGGTTGCTTTAAAAAACAATACCAGTATTGGACCTTCACCCCAAAACACTAATTCCCTTGAATTGGCTTCACAGAATACCTTTTTTTTCTGACCAAAAAAAAAAAAAAAAAAAGATGAAACCTGCAGATTCTGTTAATTGCACCAGGTTCCAGAGTAAGTGGTGGCAGAGCAGGACCAGCACCACCAGTGTCAGGGCAGTGTACTCCTATCAGAAAACACTTTTTTAAAGTCCTATTTATTTCTCTCTTCCATCTCATTTTTTTACGTTCCAGGTGGAAATGGTGGTCCTCCATTTTTTCACCCCATTTCTTCACCTCAGCAGTCACCAAACACCAACTACATCTTGGAAGGATTCATCTTGCAAAATACCTTGGAAACTCCAGATAGTTTTGTTTATTTAAAGGGCCTCTGACCAGGGACACTTGGGATAAACTGAGATTGTGTGGAGTTGATGATGCTCCCCATGTTAATGCACACGCATCTTGAGAACCAGTTGACCATTTGAGAGGTTCAAAAGTGTAAGAAACCTGATTGGAATGGGGTCAATGCAAAAAAGGTATTCCGTGGTCTTTCGCTCTCTCCCTGAATTTTGATGAGTAAGCTGCAGTCTGGTTAAGTGGGTCACCCAAGAGGCTCCCAGGTGGCCCAGCCAACCTCAGGAGGAGACATTGTGGCCCTCTGACCTGAGGGCAGAGTTTTCCATTACAGAAGTGAAATGAGGCTCCAAAGCTGGAAAGGGGGCATTGTCATTGGAAGGTGCCTGACTTACAACCCAGAGCAAAAACTCAAAGCTTTCTGTCTTCCTCCAACCCCTCCCCACCACGTTTCTTTTCAAAAAGCAACAAATTCTGGCCGGTTATCATTTATGCTCCACCCGATTCTTCTAAGTCAGCTTTTGTGCAGGAAAATAGAGAACTATTTTCATTGCCTTATCAGTGTCCCAGGAAAGGGGAAAAGAGGTCTGGCCTGCTATCTGTGCCTTGCCTGGGGACAATGAAACGCTGAAAGCAGGCTCCAAGGGTGAGGGGCTGCCACTTCAGACCCACAGAGTGTCTGCAAGGACCAGGGAAGGAGGTGGTGGAGGAGGGGCTCTGCTTAGCCTACTGAAAACATAATAGCTCCTTGGGGTGGGCTGCTGCAAACAGGAAGGGTGTGGGCAGGATCTGAGCGCAGCTGCCATTCTGCTCATGCTGCCATTCTCACAGCCTTTGATCAGCAGGCAAATGGCATTTTGTGCCCTGAGATAAATGCCTGGTCAGAGGGTGTGGGCGGCTATGGAAGGGGATAAGGATTAAAGATGAAGGTGGCTTATAGCCTGCCTTAAGGATGTGTGTTTCAAGTCTGGGATCAGGAAGGTGCTAGGTGCAAGGACACAGAAAGTTTCCCATGGAGGCATTCATTCATTCATTCATTTGTCAAACGTTTGTTCTGCACCCAGTAAGTTCAAGGCTCTGTGCTAGACACTGTAGGGGGTGCAACGGTGAATAATACACAAGCCGTTTCTAGTCTAATATGGAAAATCTTAAGCGTGGGAGGTTATTTGAGATGCCAGAAATCACAGGTTGGAGGGGAGCAAGAGGGGGGGTACTTGTTCAGCCTATATACATTCTCCCCCACCGTAACCTCAGATACTCGCTGCCCCCATTTCCACCCCTCCCCACCTTGGGATGTGTGCCCTGCGGTTGAGAATGACTGTGAACAAGGAACACTCTGGGCGTGTGAACTGGGTGGAGACAGATTAGTAAAAACAAGGGAAACTGATGCTTGGTCTAATAGAGAAGCTAAGGCTTATACAAAAACAAATAAACAAGCAAACAATAACCAAAACAAACAACCAAAACCTTCAAATATACAGTAAGGAGTGTTATTACAGTGGAGGAGATGGAGGTCTTAAGCAGTGAGAAGGAGGAGGAGCGGTCCCTTCCAGCCAGGGCAGTGGTGGTCACTGTGATGATGGGTGTGTGAAGAAGAGCTTCATGGAAGGATGATTCCTGGAAGAGGCCTTGAAGGGTGGTGAGGTGGCAATGGGCAAGGGATGCCTGGAAGGATGAGAAGGTAGAAAGAACATTTTGGGGGCAAATGAAATATCATAAACAGAGCGCAGTGGCAGGGATGAATACACCTAGTAGAAAATAGCTCCCTTTGGCTGAGAATGTATGCTTGCCCCGAGAGAGAACACTGGAAAGTAGAGTCGAGCCATTCTCTGGAGTGTTTCAAAGGCAGACTAAGAATTTTAAACCTCTAATCAGGCCACAGTGAGTGGAGGTTTTATCCTCTCACCCATCACTTACCAACCCTACACTTTCCCGTAGCCTGTAGGAAGTCCCCCAGATCCTGTGGTGTAGTGCCTTGCCTCTGGGCCAAACACAAAATTTGAGGGTCACACACCGAAAAAGTTTAATAAATGGCCTAAACCTTTTCTGAAATTCTAGGCAAAGACCTCTTACCATTCATTAATTGATTTCATAAAACAAATATCTCAGAGGTGTCCTATTTTAATTTATAATTTATAATTAAAGTATAACTTATAACGCATAATTAAAATTTTTTAAATTTTAAAATTTATAATTGAATAACATCCTGACATTGTTCCAGACCTTGGGGGATATCACATTGAACAAAAAATGCAAAATCCTGCCGCTAAGGAGCTAACATTCTAATTGCAGAAAAGCAACCAAAAAACATATGCATCAAGTCATGGTTATGAGGAAGAAGAACGCTGGGTAATACATCGGAGAGAGCGTTGGTGTTGGTGGGTTAGTTTGTGTAGGGTGGTCGGGGGAGGCCGCTCTGATACGTGAGTGATAACGTGCGCAGCAACATGACTGAAGTGAGAGAAAAGCATTCCAGGCAAAGGGAATTTGGTCCATCCTATAGTGGTTGCAAGGAGCGGGGACCTTGCCAAATTCACTAGTGATGGATACACGCATCTCTCCTTGGGAGGTGAGGAGACAGGTAAGGGAAAGCCCGTGCCGTATGCTTGACCTGGAAACCGTCACACAGCCTTCGGGAGATTTGCCCCTTGGTGGCCAATCCTTTGTTGCTTAGTGTTGTATAGTGGTTTGATATGATTTCAAATCCACTTGTTTGTGACAAAAATGAAATTGTTTTTAAGAGTAAAGGTGTTTTCAGAATGAAGTTATTCTTTTGATATAAAAGTGAAATTGTGTGTCCAGATGGCATCATCCACATCTGTGGTTGCTGAGAAGCACTCGGTAGCTCAGCTGCTCAGGGTGCTGCTGGGGGCCTATCAATAAGAACATATAAAGAAGCAGCTGTGGCCAGGGGACTGGTTTCTAAATATCCAGAGTTTGTGAGGACTGTCTGAGGATGTTCAGACTGGGCAAGGCCACACTCTGCTGATCTAAATAGCTCTCGTAAGACCTTGGGGCATTAGCTCCTGCCTTAGTAAAGGCCACTCTTTGACCGGCAGTGGCGAAAGCCAAGCAGCAGCCCCAGGAAGGTCATCTTGCCGAACGACATCCCCGTTCCCTAGCAACGTGATCCAGCAAAAAGGGACTTAACGTTTTCCCCAACTCATCTAAGGGTACACCTCAAACTAAATTTGGATTTTATTCCTTCATTTCCCCTTGCCTGAAACAATAGTGTAATTAATCTACCTTTGGTTTGGAGTATGTTATTTCTTTATTGGCCAATTAAGAGACATTATCCTGCATGCTATTGGCTTGCGAAATCTTGATAATTCCCACAGTGAACTTGTGTTGAATACAATATTGGCAAAGACATCTCAGTCTCTGAGCATAATTTGCTGCTCCTCCAAACAAAACACTCAGTATAGGCGTCTTAGGATGGAAGCAAACAAAATTTACCCAAAATATCTTCATAGGCCCTGATTTTGGTGAGTAATCCTGGATTAGGAAAATGTTATGGTTTAGAATTCTTCTATGACACTGAAGGTGGTT
Source organism: Balaenoptera physalus (assembly GCF_965194825.1). Classification (NCBI taxonomy): domain Eukaryota; kingdom Metazoa; phylum Chordata; class Mammalia; order Artiodactyla; family Balaenopteridae; genus Balaenoptera; species Balaenoptera physalus. The sequence continues at coordinate 36,931,999 of NC_138888.1, forward strand.
TTGGAAGGAGACTGTGAAATTTTAAAAGGGTGTTGAATTGTTAGGGATGGGGAAGGCCTTCCTATAAATCGGTTCCTCATTAATCCAAAAAACGGTGTCTCCTTTGAGGTGTAAAGGAGGATAACATCTCTGTTGCCTGCTTGAGAGCCAAGAACTCATCAGTAAACAATTCACGAATGTCAGAGTTTTCTTTGGCAGATGAAATCCCTGTTGAAACACTACAAAATTTGGTATATTTCTCCCTGCCCTGAAACTGCCTGTTGCTTTCCCAAACTTACGTAAATATAGTTGGAAAAGTTCAAAAAAGCGTGTGTGTGGAAAAATTGGCAAGTGGAATGAGTCTCATGTTTTGGTATACAGTGTGCTCCTAAAAATGAGAAAGTTGAACCATAGATGTACTCATTTCCTGAGAACTAAAAATGTTTTTTTAAATCCTAATTTTTAAAGAAAAATTTAGACATAATTCAAGAACTATTGTCAATATTAATTAAGATTGAGAGTGATCCTTCTTTTTTTTTTTTAAAGTTATACAATTTTTATTTATTTATTTATGGCTGTGTTGGGTCTTCGTTTCTGTACGAGGGCTTTCTCTAGTTGCGGCAAGTGGGGGCCACTCTTCATCGCGGTGCGCGGGCCTCTCATTATCTAGGCCTCTCTTGTTGCGGAGCACAGACTCCAGACGCGCAGGCTCAGTAATTGTGGCTCACGGGCCTAGTTGCTCCGCGGCATGTGGGATCTTCCCAGACCAGGGCTCGAACCCGTGTCCCCTGCATTAGCAGGCAGATTCTCAACCCCTGCGCCACCAGGGAAGCCCCGAGAGTGATCCTTCTTATAACTAGTATTAGTCTTTTGAAAATATTTTTATTTTAGTTTCATAAAATAATAAGGGAAATGTAATTTTAAAAAGGCTATCAGAACTTCCCTCTATTCTTTCCTTCTTTTTTGTAATGACATTTCTTTACGTGTGATCGTAAGAAGACCTGGAAGAAGACTTGGAAGACCTCTTTTCAAGGAGATGAGATCTGTTTGAATGCACTTTCCTGGGCTGCTGTGGGGATCTTCATTTTTTGGCCCCAGGAGGATCTTAACAATGTATGTATCAGGACCTCTGAAATAGTCAGCAAATGTCAAGTATAAATGGGTTATTCAACTACATACTCATCAAAGAGGGAGTTTTAAACTAGAGAAGGGAACCTATTCTGAAGAGACTTAATTTTGTTCTGTACTGGATCCCTGGAATTAAACATGTACTCATACATACATACATACACAATCTGCATATATACATAAATCTCTAGAAAATATAGCTTTTATTTTTCCCCTACTCATGACCACAAATCTTTTTCTTTTTTCTCCATATCTTTTGGAAAATGACCTGGGACAGCTTAAATGGTCTCTTTGTACCTTTACAGAGTAACAGACCCTAGAGCATGAACTCCAGCTTGCGTGAGGGATCTAGGTTCTGCCCAGGCTTGAGGACCTATCTGCCCGAAGATTGGAACTCTGGAGTGGCCCTGTGGCCCTTTGGTGTCTTGGCTTGGGCCCAGCTGTAGGCTAGTGGGACTAATGGGGGCCAGGAGGAGGGGGATCTCTTCCCGTCTGCTCTAAGAGTAATGGTTTAGAAATGGCTGCTTTTGAGTAGCCTGCCTGACCTAATTGGAAAACCTAGGAGATGTGCTATTGAACAGATTTCCCTGTCTGGGAATTTTTCTTAATTTCTGGGGCAGGTCCAGGATAAATCAGATATTTCAGGCATGGATAAAATCCATTTGACCCACACTTGCAACAGGGGCAGAAGACCCCTTAAGTGTAGTTCATCTTTCTTCAGCTACTTCTTAAGTCTGAGAAATTGGGTCAGTAACCTAACCTCCTTGAGCTCCTACTATGGCTTTATAATGGGTAGCAATTTCTTCCTCCTAGTGGTATCACAGGGCTTAAATGAGACACTGTGTAGGGCAACCATCATCATTCCTAGCACGTTGTGCCTGATGCACGTCAGTTCCCCATCCCTTGTCTGTGAACAGGGCACAAACACTGGTTCAGGTGCTCTGGCTATGGAGCCATACGCTATTCTCAGACCCACCTGACAGCTGAACACATGATATTAACTATTTCAGAATTAGTTGTGAAATCATATGAAATTCCACTTTCTTAAAATCAACGTTAATTCATTCAACATGAATATCTGCTAGACTCTGCTAAGTTCTGGAGATATCAATGAAGTACAGTTTCTATCTTAAAGCAGTTCTGAGTTTAGGGGAAAGCCCAGCACATAACAGACAAGGATGGCTCCAAGGATTACTTGGAGTCAATCAGGCGAGAAGACTGGGGGATGAAAAAGGCTCCGAGGGTGGGAATCATTTTTAGTAAGGACACTAGATAATTCAGATGGAGGTGCCTAAAGGAACATACTTGAAAACAACACTGCTCTTAAATACATTCATTCCAGAAGTCTTAATTTTTGTGAGTAACATGACTCTCTTATAGTTAACTATAAAAAATAAACTGACTTCATCACCCTGCGTCTGTCTTATTATGTACTCCTACATTTATTTTTGTAGTCTCCAATTCTATTTACCAAGAAAATCGCCCTTTCTCCAATCATCACTTTTTCCAATCATCACTTTAAAAACAACAACAACAACAAAAACAAGCACCCAGATAATTAGATTCACTTAGCTTCCTCAAAAACATAGACTTCCATGAGTATGTCCTCTGAGCTGCCAGGATTGTGCTGAGGTCTCCGAGCGCTACAAACAAATATGTGCAGGCTCGCTGATCTGAGACACATCATGAGGTGTCCAGTGCTCACTCAGATGTGTTCGGTTTGAATGAGGAATGAGCATTAAGTGTGTACCATGGGCATTGCGTAATATTGGAGCATCGTTTCGTTTGAGTTTTGCTATTGTAATGACTTGCGGGTTCAAGTTGTGTTTATGCAGCACTGTGACAAATTGAAAAGTGAAAAAAATTCAACAAGCTAGCTGATTGTGTTCCCTTCTTATCACACCAATGATTCACTTTCTAACTTCAGCAGAATGAGTAAGTATTTTCATGGATAGCAGGTACAGATTTGGATTAAGTATTCCATCTGGAGTAGGTTATTTTTGTTACAGCTTAACTTTGTGAAGAAAATTATAAGAAACCACTATGTGTACTTGCATGAGGCTTGGTATTTACTTTTACCAAAACTTAAAAATCCGCGTACAGAGAGAGGTGCCCAGCCCTGCTGTATCCTGGTTAATTTACAGTATAATTGCCCTTTGGGCCAGAGGTAGGATTACTTACGTAGCAGCATTGATGTTCACTGTTTTGATTTGTCATAGTGTCCGGAAGAGGGGTAAGTAATATATTCCTGTAAGGTAGAGCCAATTGCTGGCTTCTCTTTCTAAGAGAATTTTTTTTTTTTCCATTGAAGTGGCCTGTGAGATGCAGATGGCTAAGTGATTCCGTGATGCATGGTGTCTCACACATCTTAACCAGTTAGAAAGGGCTGTAGAGAATTGCATGGAATTAATCCCATCCAGAAGGTCTAGGGACAGCCTCAACTACTCAAACTCTAGTTACTTGGTTTACAATGTCACAAGAGCCCTTGATGGGATTAAAACTGTGTATCTCCTGGCAGTTTGTCTGTTATTTCTTGTGAACCGTGTGTATGCCTCTGTGTGTGTGTGTGTGTGTGTGTGTGTGTGTGTGTGTGTGTGTGTACAACTGTGTTAGCATTTGTCAGGGGTTAACTTTAAGCTCTCACATTCATTTTATTCAATCCACCAAGCTAAGAGGTCCTTTGAAAATAGCCACTTCTTTTACATTTATAAAGACCATGCCATTTAGTTGACTTCTCTTGACTTTTTCGAGTGTTTGTTTTGAATTTTCATTTTATACAGGAAATAGACATAATCACCAATAAATTTAACTTTAATAACTTAGACCCTGGGAGCCTTTCCTGGTTGGCAAAAAAATTCCCTGCATGCTGCAAATCCTCCTTATGGGATATCCTATTTCTTATCTGGAGTTGAAAGTAGGATTAATCCACATGATTAAGAAAATCTTTCTAAAAGATACCCTGCATCCTCTTTAAAATTAAACTCTGCTTGGAAGTTTCTTTCTTTCTTACCAAAATCATAATCTCAATTTTAAAAATAAAAGTAGATCACAGGATTTTGGTGTTTTCTATAGGTATTTTTAAAACTCAAAGATAGTGGGATCCTACCCATTAATTATACCCCCCAAAAATGATGTTAGAATATAATTTTGAATCAGCTGATTATTAATAATCAATATTCATTTAGCAATATACTCAATAGATCAGAGAAATTGGGCAATATAAATAAAAAACTTTTGATTCTTACAATTAAATTATCCATATGAAAAACTTCTACATCATATATACTGCATATATATGGTGAGTGCACACACACACACAGAGTTCATCTGCTTTGTACATTCCGAAAGCCAGAAACCCTTCTGTAGATGGCATTACTAAGGTTTCTCATCTTTCCCTTTTGCTTTCTAAGGGTGGAATAACATGGCTCCTTCCCAGACAGTCAGACGTGCTATAAAAAGTAACATCAGCCATGGGAATTATAAAGGCAGAAGGGATATGCCATAAACAGGGATAAACATCTTCCTTTATGCAAAGCTGCCAGATCCCTTTAAGCAGAGAACTACTCCCCGTCCCCACGGTGGCCCCCCTTTCCTGTCCAGGGACCAATGAAGCAGGGCTTTCCCTCCTAAGTGACCCATCGTGAGAGGCTTAGATAAGGCACAAAGTTGCCCTCAATAGACTTCAAACCCCCATCTCTGGGACAAAGTGGGAAAGCTATACTTTTGTTACCACTCTATCGAAGAGAAAAAATCCAAAGAAAACATTCACTGGACAAAGCCTACTTTGTGTGCTGAGAAACCCTGATCCTTGACTATTGTCTCCATCCTATTTATGCAACAGAGATGATTTTTCAGAGGTTAAGCAGAATTATCAGCAGGGCAATTTTAATACTCTATGTTTATTTGCTTAGCACACTCTCCATTTTCTAAGGGAAGAAAATATTCAAGCAACTTTCTTTAAACAAAACTTTATAGAGGAGAAAACATAATGTTCATTTCTGAATAGGAAAGGCCTCTCATTGTGAATGTTCTGATATAATGAGAAATATACTTTATGCCAAGCCTTAAGAAACTTATTCCATACACATGATGTGTAGATAAAATATGTTTTATATTTATATTTTTTATTATATACTGTATATTAGTATATATAATATACATTATTATTTCAATTCTTTTATATGTGAACAAGTGCAAGTTCTAGACATGATGTTTTTTTCTGACTAACTCCCAAATTCAAACAGGTTTTAAAGATGTGTAATGCTTTCAGGTCGTGGAGGAGGTAGGAGATGGAGTGAGAGGTGGAGAGTGCCAAAGACAAAGAGATGCAGACGGGGAAGCATGGGTTTGGGGGCCCTGTGGTCCAGGTTCTGTATCTTAATTCCACATCTTACTCATTAATAGACCTTAATAAGTATTATTTTATTTTGATTTTGAGCTAAAATGGTGGGATAATACCTCCCTTACAGACCTACAGTTACACTTGTAAAAACCTCCATTGTAAAGTAGCCGTGAAAAATGAACTCTAGAGGTGGTTAAGTATCAAAGGTAGATAACTTTGGAATGACTTAGTTTCTATTCCACCTCCCCTTGAGAGGCCAAGGTTGTTTTGAGAAGCCTTTGCTACATTATGCCAGTGAGTTTTCAAAAATCCATTACCCAGTCAACAAGTATTTACTGCCGACTCTGTGCCAGGCATTGTGCCAGATACCAGAGGGATTCTGCAATGTGCTTCAAGGAGCCGCAAACGTTTGATTTGAATTTTATTCTAGACATATATTTTAACTATTTGAAAAAGGAATAGAAATGGCATGCATGTTCAGTATGCTATGTACTAAATTTTAACTCTTTTGACATCACTGATACCATAACTTGTGTCCTCAGGTTAACTCATTTTTGTGTAGATTCAAAATACAGCTTCTTCTGCCTTCTCTGAAAATATTTTTCCTTCTCCTAAATGTGCCATTGATTAGGAATGTAATGGTGCTTAAATGTTCCTTTAAAAATTCAGGGCTGCTCAAGTGTACTCATGTAAAACTGTACAAGTACATGACAGTGTTATGTGAATGTTGGGCTCGATTAAATTTCAAGTCAGGCCTGGGGATCTGCTCAGAACATGCTCTATTCCCAGGATAACTGTACAATTGTGCAAAAATAAATGACAAGCTACTTTGTTCGATACAGTTTGGGACTCTTACTGTAAATGTTGGGTGCTTTTCTTCCAACTTTTATATTTATGAGAAAGAATAAAGAGTTTGCATATTGTTGTTGATTCAGTTTTTTAAATGAAATGCTCCTCACTTGTTTGAAGCATATGTTAACTTTGCAAGGAGAACCGTGCACAAGTTTCATCATTTGTAAAGACTTGTATGGTTGGATTAGGATTTCTCTCAATACTGTGCAATCAAAACAAAATACAGCAAAAAATGAAATGCTGAGACTGATTTCAAATTATTTTCTAAATCAAAATACTGGTTGTGCTCAATGATTGATTTTGTAGTAACTCAATATTATAAATTAATTATATAAAAGAAGTACACTAATAAAATAATGTTTTGTCTGTTATATGCTGGGGCATAAAGTACTACTAAAGAAGTATAAAAATAAAAAAATTAAAAAAAAATTTAAAAAAAGAAGTATAGAAACCATGGCTCTATATATGAATTTCTCCAAAAAGAGGGTCATGGGGAAGATGGCAGGCAAATTGTTGCAGAAGCTCCATTTAAGACAGTGCTATTTTCCTTTTTTTTTTTTTTTTCCTGGATAAAATGGAAACCTAAACCCCAAACAAGTAGGTTGTATGGTAATACCAGCACGAGCGTTTTACAACACAACTGGATGTTGTATAGAATTGCGAGTGAGATCATCTTGGGACCTTCATGTTTTACTCATTTTATGCACAAGGTCCCTTGTGTGAAAGCATTATCAAATTGCCTCCCCTTACCCACTTCCCCCAGCCTCAAAACCAGGTGTATATCTGGACAAGGGTCATGTGGACTCTTCTGGTTTTGTGGAGCATATTTCCCCTTTAACCCAAATGCCAATTCCTCCTTAATTTTTTTTTTTTTTTACATTATTTATTTATTTATTTATTTATGGCTGTGTTGGGTCTTCGTTTCTGTGCGAGGGCTTTCTCTAGTTGCGGCAAGTGGGGGCCACTCTTCATCGCGGTGCACGGGTCTCTCACTATCGCAGCCTCTCTTGTTGCGGAGCACAGGCTCCATACGCGCAGGCTCAGTAATTGTGGCTCACGGGCCTAGTTGCTCCGCGGCATGTGGGATCTTCCCAGACCAGGGCTCGAACCCGGTCCCGTGCATTGGCAGGCAGATTCTCAACCACTGCGCCACCAGGGAAGCCCCCTCCTTAATTTTTAAAAAATTACCAAAAAAAATCATTTAGATGTTTAAAAATGAAAGCACCAGCTTTATAAGTGTTCCTGTGGGAATGTTTCCCTTGCTGTGGTCAATATTTAGAGTGGAGTACATCCTTAGTATCTATCATTGTTCTCAACACCAAGGAGTAAATATCACTTCCTGTTCGCAGATCTTACAAACTGAAAAGGAGGAAAGAAGAAATAGGGAGCAACCTGTCAGCATGTGAAGCTAATGCTTCCCTTAGATGATAAAGATTGGATAGAGGCTATGTGTTGTTTCAAAAAGTTTTTGTGCATTTGGGGGTGGGGTGGGATGGGAGTACTAGAAGAGCTTTTATTAATGCAGTGCGCACTGCGTGAGTAATGATGTTCATTTATTACTCCATGTAGAGTCTTGATAGTTTAAATGTTGGCTTTTATATTAGTGATGAGTTACAGTTACTTTTTGACCTGTTGCACCTATACTAGACAACTAAATAGATACAAATTTCCATTTAGAAATTAGTGATATATTTTATTTTATCTTATTGTCTAGGACATTTGGTGTGATAAAATTGCTTTTCCATCAACTCACTGTCTCCTGGTTGGCTATTCCCTTTGATCTTCCTGGTCCAGAAAGGTTACATACCTCTCCTGAAATCTGTTTGCAAATTAGCATTGGTATTATTAGCCTTAATGATGCCAGTTTTCATTTCTCAGTCTCTACCTTCCTCTCTTACCTCTTCTTCCAGTGGACTTGCCTTACATTTTTTGTTTGTTTTTCTGAAAGGAACGTTATTTCTTTTCTTTTTTAAAAAAATTTTATTTATTTATTTATTTTTGGCTGTATTGGGTCTTCGTTGCTGTGCGTGGGCTTTCTCTAGTTGTGGCGAGCGGGGGCTACTCTTCGTTGCGGTGCGCGGGCTTCTCATTGCGGTGGCTTCTCTTGTTGCGGAGCACGGGCTCTAGGCGCGCAGGCTTCAGTAGTTGCGGTGCGTGGGCTCAGTAGTTGTGGCTTGCGGGCTCTAGAGCGCAGGCTCAGTAGTTGTGCTGCACGGGCTAAGTTGCTCTGCGGCATGTGGGATCTTCCCGGACCAGTGCTCGAACTTGTGTCCCCTGCATTGGCAGGCGGGTTCTTAACCACTGCGCCACCAGGGAAGTCCTGGAACATTATTTCTAAACATAGACCATTGTTTCTAAAATTTTTCCCTTCTGTAATTTTCTGCCAATGTTCATAGGTATTCACGGAATTCTCTTGCATAAAATTTGAACAACCTGAACGAAATTCTGCTATTTTTTCATTTTGGAACCACTCTCCCCAGTCAAGGCCAGGTTAAGATGGTCACTATATTTACTTCTCTCCCTATGGATCACCACCCAACTAGGCTGAACACGAACTAGTGTCTAAGCAGTGAAAAGATCCTTGATTATCCGATCTCTCTCATCCCCTACACGAGACACTTTAAACAAAAGACACTCAGAGCTGATTATCTGAAAATCCTGCCAATGTAAAAACTTCAAAAAAGTGTTAAAACAGGTGGAAAAGAATGTATCTTTATGCTTAACTCATATACATTTAAAATCATTGTTTTTCTTTCACAAAATAAATGTGTGAGGGCAGGAGTAGCCTAGAGGTTAGCTTTGGTCTGAGTCCTTGATATATAAGCCTGACTGGGACTTATTCTGTGCTCTCCAGCAAAGCACTCCTTGCATCTATTTCCCTGACTGTGAAATGGAAATAATTCCACCATCCCAAGGGTCCTGGGGTTTACTGTCAGTGAAGTGCTTTGGATTCCACTGCTGAAAGGCACTCAGCAAGTTCAAAGCACAAGTATTAAGAAAGGTTTATCATATTTATAAACCAGTAAATCCTTCCCATGGGTGTAAAATGATTCTTCCTAGTTTTATTCCCTACACAGACTTAAAAAAAAAAAGCTTCAGATTCTTCCATACTATCAACTTAACACTGTACTCCAGCTGTTTACATGCACAAAACTATTCCCATCCTTTTTTGATTTGCAGCATGCGCTGAGCCCAAGACAAAAGAACGCACTATTCACAAGTGTGACTCATGTGAAAATTGAAACTTCATGCTCCATTTTCTTAAGGGCCTTGCTTTCTTTCTGTGGGTTAGAATAATTGGGAATAAAGATAAACACTGTAATATAAACATGAACGTTGAGTCCAATAAAGTAAATTTGAATCAACTGTTCACTGGTAAACCTAGTGGACAAGTGAGGAAACACCAAGAGTCGAAGAGATAGTGATGAACTTGATCCATTATTTCACTAGGCATTTTATGTAAATACGTTATTTTAATTAATAGAAACAGTGCCCAATTACAAAACACATGGTGATTATAGTAACTGGTGTTTTATACAAGAGAATAGGGAGCCCAGAAGAAGAGTAGAGGGCACCTGGCTGGCAGCATGTACGAAGGACAGCAGACTGAGTAGAAAAGGCCCAACAGAAGTGATGGTACCACAGGTTAGAGGGAAAAACAAAGAAAGGTGACCTGCAATGTGTGCCAAGTTTATGGCAGACATCATGCTAAGCACCTTACATGCACTATCTGATTTCATCCCAATAATGGCTTTACGAGATAATTATTATGATTGCTTCCATTTTGTTGAAGCTGAGGGCTATGTCATTTTTCCAGGGTAATGGAACTACTAAATGATAAAACAAGAATTCCTACCTAGTTTCATAAAAGTCCCAGTCTAACTCCTTATACCATATCCTGGCACCATTTTGGAAAAAAAAAAAAACTCTGTTGATCCTCAAAACTATTGTTATTTTTCTTATTATGACTGGGTAACAAGCACACTAAAATAATGTTATTAGTTTTCATCTTGGCCTAGTGTGTCTCTTTCACTTCTCTGTGTCCATATTCCCTTTTCCTAAATCACATTTGGACTGAAAACCTGCTCTTTGAATACTTAGATTGAACTCTGTTTTAAATATGATGCTGGTAGTGAAAATATACATATATAAGGTATAATGCTTGGTGTCCCCTTATGCCCTAATGATAAGGGTGGAGACGCATTGAGATGAAATTTGAGGATTTTAGAGAAATTTTGGCATAAGGTATATGAAAACAAAACCCCATTTTGGACATCATTTCAGGAAATTTTTTTCTGAGTTGTGTACTAGGAAAGGAAAACTCTAGTTCTGGGAAGTTCTATGAGAAGAAATTAGCATCTGGATTGCTCTGAAGAAAGCAACTTTTGCTCCAACCATTTCTATCCCTCAACATCTGTCTCCAGAAAGTCTCTAGTAAGGAACTTTACCTTTGTGAGACTAGTCCCAAGCTGTGCACTGACCTACTAGTATCTCAGCGCTCACTTCATTAATCCATTCTCTCCACTGCCCTCTAAGGTTACCTCCTTCTCTATTTCTCAGATCTCTAGTTTTAGTTCCCTGCCTAAAGTTTATCTCTTCCCCTGTAGCCTGGGGCTGTGAATTGCCTTTGGTTCTATACTAGACCCCTACACTTCGATCTGCTTCTGGGTTCTCTCTGTTTCATCCATAAACTAAAAGATGAACAAGGATAGGGAACAACAATGCTTCTTCAGCGACCAGAAGAGCACTGAGGTGTATCTTCATTAAGGTTAGGGCAAGAGTGAGGATCCAGTAACTGAGAGTTCCTATGAGAAACAAATTTTTGTTGTTTATAAGACTCTAATCTATGGATTGCTGTTATAGCAGCCAGAAGGGACTCAGACATCCATACAGTGGACTACTCAGTGATTAAAAAAAAAAACAACAGAAACCGGAACTATTGATACCCCAACAGCTTGATGGATTTCCAGGGCATTATGCTACATGATAAAAGCCTACTCAAGCAGTGTCCCAGAAGCCACCCAGATCTTTGTCAGCTGCTGCTTCACCACAGCTCACCACCACCCCCTCACATGTAGAGAGACCACGGGGGCCCAGCCTGCTCTGTGGAGAGGTTCCACAACAGGGCGGGAGCTGCTGAGGCTGGGGATAGTGAGAGACAAACGGGACTTGCCCCCGAGGCAGGGTAGAGAGACACCTACTGCCAGGTTTCCTGCCACAGCCTTGCCGTGTGCCCCATCCTGAGCTGAGCAAACACTCCAGCCCTGCTCACTCCATGCCACAGTGTGACACTGGATCTGGGGCACTCATGACCAAAGAAAAGACTCGACCATGGGACACAAAGTTGACCTAGTTCTGAGGTGGAGCCTGGGTGGGGCAATGGCAGCCATTGTTAGCACTTACTCAACCTACCAAGGTGATAGCGGCCAGCACACCCTGAGGAAAGACGTGACTTGCATCCATGTCAAATCCAGCTCTCCCATCAAAGGCATTGTACAGACACAGTCTGTGTAAGGATGCTCCCCACATAAGAACACCCCTTCAAGATGATAATAAGTAACTGCTTGACCTATATTCATAGAAGCAGAGAAAGTTAGGGAAAATAAAAAGGGAAAGGAGCTATTCTCAACTGAAAGAGCAAGAGAAAACCCCTGAAAAAATAATGAAACAGAAATAAACAACTTACCAGATAAAGAATTTAAAACATTGGTAATAAAAATGTTAATTGAATAAAGGAAAAGAATTGATGTAAGCAGTGAACATTTTAACAAGAAACTAGAAAATATAAAAAAGGACACATCAGAAATGAGTAAATCAATAGTTGAAATAAAGAACACACTAGAAGGAATTATAGCAGATAAAGTGATACAGAAGAATGCATAAGTGATCTGGAAGATAGAACAGTAGAAATCACCTAATCAGAGCAGCAGAAGGAAAAACAAATTAAAAAAAAATAAAAGCAATTTAAGAGATCTCTGGGATAATATTAAGCATACCAACATTTACATTATGGGGTCTCAGAAGGAGGAGAGAGCTAGAAGGGGATTGAAATATATTTGAGGAAATTATAGCTGAAAACTTCCCAAACTTGATAAAGGAAATAGATGTTCTGATACAGGAAGCACAGAAGGTCCCAAATAAGATAAGCCCAAGATAAACCCACACCAAGAAATATCATAATTAAAATGGCAATATTTAAAGATAAAGAGAGAATTCTAAAGGCAGCAAGAGAAAAACAAAGAATCATATATGAAGGAATCCTCATAAAGTTATCAGCTGATTTCTCTGCAGAAACTTTGCAGGCCAGAAGGGAGTGGCATGATATATTCAAAGTGCTGAAAGGGAGAAACCTACAACCTAGGATACACTACCCAGAAAGATTATCATTTCGAATAGGAGACACTACAGGACTTCTCAAGCAAAAACTAAAAAGTTCATCAATACTAAACCTACTCTAAAAGAAATGTTGAAGGGTCTTTCTCTAAGTGAAAAAGAAGTAAGAATCTATAGGAAAGGAAAAGTCCCACTAGGAAAGGCAAAATCCCCCTAGGAAAGGCAAATACGTAGTAAGGACTGAGGATCAACCACTTAAATAAGCCAGCACATAGATTAATAGAAAAACAATTGTAAAAGAACTGCAACTACAATAAACAAAGAATAAGCATGAGGATGTAAAATATGAAATCAAAAACAAAAAATGTGGGGGAGGGGAGTAAAAAATGTAGATCTTTTAGAATGTGTTTGATCTTAAGTGATTACCAGTTTAAAACAAGTAGATATAATTATAGGTCAACATATATGAACCCCATGGTAACCACAAATCAAAAACATACAATAGATACACAAAAACTGAAAGAAAGTCTCAAGAAATTTAAGAGGATAGAAATTATATCAAACTTTTTTTCTGACCAAAATAGTATGAAACTAGAAATCAATTACAGAAAGAAAGGTGAGAAAAACACAAACACATGGAGACTAAACAACATGCTACTTAAAAACCAATTGGCCAATGAAGAAATCAAGGAAGAAATCAAAAAATACCTCGATGCAAATAAAAATGGAAGCACTACACTCCAAAATCTATAGAATAAAGCAAAAGCAGTTCTAAGAGGGAAATTTATAGTAATACAGGCCTTCCTCAAGAAACAAGAAAAATTCCAAATAAACAACCTAACCTACCACCTAAAGGAATTAGAAAAAGAAGAACAAATAAAGCCCAAAGTCAGCAGAAGGAAAGAAATGATAAAGATCAGAGAAGAAATAAATAAAATAGAGCAAAAAAAAAGGAAAAGATCAATGAAACAAAGAGCTGCTTTTTTGAAAAGATAAACAAAATTGATAAACCTTTAGCCAGGCTCACCAAGAAGGGAGAGGAGCCAACTAAACAAAATAAGAAATGAAAGAGGAGAAATAACAACTGATACCACAGAGATACAAAAAATGGTAAGAGAATATCAGTAACAGGTATATGCCAACAAATTTGACAACCTAGAAGAAATGGACAAACTTCTAGAAACATACAACCTGCCAAGACTGAATCAAGAAGAAACAGACAATTTGAACAGACTGATGACTAGCAATGAAATTAAATTTGTAATAAAAAAAAATTCCCAGCAAACAGAAGTTCAGGACTGGATGGCTTGACAGGGGAATTCTACCAAACATATAAAGAAGAGCTAACACCTATCCTTCTCAAACTATTCCAAAAAATTGAATAGGACAGAAACACTCCCAAATTCATTCTACAAGGCCACTATTACCCTGATACCAAAACCAGACAAAGACACTACAGAAAAAGAAAATTATAGGCCAATATCTTTGTTGAATATAGATGCAAAAATCCTCAAGAAAATATTAGCAAACCCAATCCAACAATATATTAAAAGGATCATACATCATGATCAAGTTGGAGTTATTCCAGGAACACAAGGATGGTTCAACATTTGCAAATCTATCAATATGATACATCACATTAACAAAAGGAAGTTTAAAAAATCATATGATCATCTCAGTAGATCTTGAGAAAGATTTTGACAAAATTCAATATTTATTTATGACAATAACTCTCATCAAAGTGGGCATAGAGGGAACATATCTCAACATAATAAAGACCATTTATGACAAACCCACAGATAATATCATATGCAATGGTGAAAAGCTAAAAGCCTTTCCTCTAAATTCAGGAACAAGACAAGAATGCCCCTCTCACCACTTTTATTCAACATAGTATTGGAAGTCCTAGCCACAGCAATCAGACAAGAAAAAGAAATAAAAGGCATCCAAATTGGAAGGGAAGAAGAAAACTGTCACTGTTTGCAGATGACATGATACTTTAGAAAACCCTGAAGTCTCCACCCCAAAACTACTAACAAACGAATTCAGCAAAGTTGCAGGATACAAGATTAATATACAGAAGTCTGTTGCTTTTGTATACACCAATCATGAACTATGAAAAATAGAAAATAAAAGAACAATCCTGTTTAAAATCACATCAAAAAGAATAAAATACCTAGGAATAAACTTAACCAAGGAGGTGAAAGACCTATACTCTGAAAACTATAAAACATTGATGAAGGAAATTGAAGATGATTCAAAGAAATGGAAAGATATCCCGTGCTCTTAGATTTAAAGAATTAATATTGTTAAAATAGCGATACTACCCAAAGCAATCTACAGATTTAATGCAATTCCTATCAAAATACACAGGGCATTTTTCACAGAACTAGAACAAATAATCCTAAAATTCATATGGAACTACAAAAGACCCCAAATTGCCAAAGTAATCTTGAGAAAAAAGAACAAAGCTGGAGGTATCATGCTCCTAGACCTTAGAATATACTACAAAGCTACAGTAATAAAAACAACATGGTATTGGCATAAAAACAGACACATGGATCCATGGAACAGAATAGAGCCCAGAAATAAACTCATGCACCTGTGGTCTATTAATATACGACAAAGGAGGCAAGACTATACAATGGAGAAATGGCAGTCTCTTCAAGAAAGTGTTCTGGAAAAACTGGATAGCTACACGTAAAGCAATGAGATTAGAACATTTACTCAGATCATATACAAAAATAAACTTGAAATGGATTAAAGACCTAAATGTAAGACCTGAAAGAATAAAACTCCTAGAAGAGAACATAGGCAGAACACTCTGATGTAAATCGTAGCAATATTTTTTTGGATCTGTCTCCTAAGGCAAGAGAAATAAAAGCAAAAATAAACAAAGGGGACCTAATTAAACTTTTGCACCACAAAGGAAACCACTGACAAAGTGAAAATACAATTTACAAAATGGGAGAAAATATTTGCAAATGATATGGCCAACAAGGGGTTCATATCCAAACTGCATAAACAGCTCATACAACTCAATATCAAAAAGAACAACCCAATCAAAAAATGTACAGAAGACCTGAAAAGACATTTTTCCAAAGACATACAGATGGGTAACAGACACATGAAAAGATGCTCAATATTGCTAATTATTAGAGAAATGCAAATCAAAAGAATAATGAGATATCACCTCACACCTGTCAGAAGAGCTATCATCAAAAAGTCTACAAATAAAAAATGGTGAGGATGTGGACAAAATGGAACCCTTATGCACTCTTGGTGGGAATGTAAATTGGTGCAGGCACTATGAAAAACAGTATGAAGTTTCCTTAAAAAGCTAAACATAGAACTACCATATGATCCAGCAATTCCACTCTGGGTATATATCCAGAAAAAAGGAAAACACTAATTCAAAAATACATATACTCCAAAGTTCATAGCAGCACTATATATACTAGCCATGATATATGGAAGCAACCTAAGTGTATATGTATATACAAGGAAATATTACTCAGCTATAAAAAAAAGAATGAAATTCTGCCATTTGCAGCAATGTGGATGGAGCTAGAGAATATTATGCTTAATGAAATAAGTCAGACAGAGGAAGACAGATACTGTATGATATCACATATGGAATCCAAAAAATAATACAAATGAATATATATACAAACAGAAATAGGCTCAAAGATATAGAAAACAAACTAGTAGTTACAAGAGGGGAGAAAGAAGGGAGGAGGGGCAATTTAGGGGTATGGGAATAAGAGATACAAACTACTGTGTATAAAATAGATAAAGAACAAGGATATATTGCATAGCACAAGAAATTACAGCCATTATCTTGTAATAACTTTTAATGGAGTATAATCTGTAAAAATAGTGAATCACTATGCTATACATCTAAAACAATATAATATTGTAAATCAACTATACTTCAATAAAAGAATACTAAGTTCTGCCAAACAACTTTTTCATTTTCCTTTGTTCTTATTCCTAGGCTCCCAAAGAAAATTTCACGTATGAAAAATTTACCCAAAACATAAAATATAATCTATATTATTTCAAGGTCTCTTGATTAATTACAGTACTGTACCAAATTAGAGCATAATAAAATTCAAGGTTTGAAAAGTAATGCATTTGTTCATTCTGTATTTTCTATCCCATTCTGATGAGTAATGCAGATGAGAGAATGTTCATTCCTCAAGTAAGTTGCAAAGTTTTAAAACTCATTGATTTGTTTTTTAAGGTCGCTGAATAGGAGGATGTCTGTAGTTGTTTAGAACCTTAATTATCTTTTTTTACTGACAAAATATAAGAAAGTTACTTACTACCTCCAAATCTCTAGGAACGAACAGTTGGTCTTTTGACTTTCCCTGGCAGAACAGTGACTTTAAATCTTTGCCAGCACAGGTTAAGAGATCAACTCTTCTCTCAGAGCCCACAGAAGTCAAACTCCTGACTTGTAGAAAGTGTTTGATTTTTGTCCTCCCTTTTCATTCTTTTCCTTCTACCTTCCCCAAAGCATTTTCACTCTAGATAAAACATACAAACTCATAATAAGGCAAATTCATTGTGTGCTGGCCTAAGCCACCCGCCACCCCTGCCTCAGCCCCACACAAAAGTAACAGTTTGAGCATAACTAGCTGCCCAGGCTTTCCTGGGGACACTCAGGGATGGAAACTCGTAAGCTTATTTTAGGACAAGCTGTTCTAAACCCCTGCTTCCAACCACTCCTAAAGTGGTGACGGAAGCTGCTGTGACCCCAAGCTTTGCAGAAGAGCTGGTTATCCAGGGTTTCTCAAAAGGGATATATTGGGATTCTTTTCAGTGACATATGGGGGTTAGGAGAGTGAACATTAATACAACCATTTTTTAGGATTGCTAGCATATGGTGATAATAAAAAGCACGCTAACTTTTAGGTTTTTGTCACTGCTTTAAATTCTCTACAGACAGTGCATCCACTTGTTGCCTGTATTTGGAAAAACTACCCCTATCATCCTCGCTTTCAGAAAGCCACCGGTTTTCTCACTTCTCTGCTAAGAAGCATATCCTGCTCTCATCTTTCCAGACACATAGAGTGAGACTCAGATATGACCCAGAGGGTAAGCTCTGAAAGGGTAGGGGACAGAAAAAAGACAAAAAGAAGGAACGATTTTTCTTTTCATGCTGAAAGATGACTCTACAAAATCAGTTTTACTACAATTAACTGAAAAATAAATTCCAGATTACCATTACAAATACCGGTTTGAACTTGATCATCTTTGAAAAGTCTCTTTCTCAGTGTAAGAAGCTTAAGCACAAGAATATTAAAACCAAGACGTTAACTAATGTCCTTTTCTGACTTTTTACTCTTTAATACTTCAAGTCTCATATCAGCCATTGTCTCCTCTAAAAAGTTCTTGGCCACCAGAACTAGACAATGTTCTATCTTGGGTTATGTTCCGTAGCAGCAGAACCAGAGACAAGAATTTTTGTGCATATGATTTATTGAAGGATTCTTCTCAGGAGAAAGGGAGTGAGGGAAGCAGGGTAGGGTAGGGAAAGAGCTAAACAAGAACATAGTCTTAGTGGGAGCCAGCTTCAGCCTGATCCGTGGAGAGCTCTGGAGCATTGCACCATGTTCTTGGGTCAGCCTTGGACTTGGGTACACAAAGTCAATCAGTCATTGACTACAGGTTGCTCCTGTGGGGGAGGAACCTAAGTGTCCATCAGGAGAGGTAATTCCCATTTGGTCAAGGGTAATTTTCTAGGTAAGAAAGCAGCTGTGAGCCTTTAGCAGACAAACTCACAGTAGCTGCAGGATCAGCGCACTGGCCTGGAAAAAGGGGATCTTGGCAGGGAACCAACAGCATCTACGATACTCTATTCCTTGCGCCACTCGTAGCCAGTTGCTTCTCACGTGAAATTCTCTCCATCCAGGAACATATTTTCCAAGACCTGGTTAGCCAGTGGGGTGGTGTTTAGTTGATCGACATCAACTGGCCAAGTCATTGTGTCCACAATCATTTCATGACTGGTGAATTCAATGGAGTTGATGGAGACCATGATTCATTCACCCTCTAAGTCTCTGAGGGTGGTACCAATCTCTGCCTTTCCCTCTGGGATGTGATATTGTTTTTGATGTATTATCTTGGAAATTTCAGGGATATTCACTTGTTTTTTTTCCTACTGTAACAGCTCTTTCTCTACTAGGCTGAAGAAGGGAATCTTGACAGGGCAAAACAGTGGCATCCACTACAAGGTCTTTCCTTTCTGCCCCAGGTCCCTGCTACGTGGCTTTATCTTAGTCCTTCATATACTGGCATGATCTGTTTACATGACTGTGTCCCTCACTAGGGCAAAGATCTTTCCAGATCAGTTAGAGAGGTTCATCTCCATTTATCTTTGTACCTCCCAAACCTAGGACAGTGCCTTTCAGATAGTAGGTATTCAATGATTACTTGTTGATTTGAACTCTCACCAATAATAATAAAGCAATAAAATAATGAATGAGGTAAGGATGTAATGTATGTGTGTAGCACTTTATCTTTTGGGGGCTGAAAGACAGTAAAACCTACAAACCTATTGTCTACAAAACAATAACATAAAAAACAAAAATAAAACAAAAAATGAAACAAAATACATACAAGGCTAAGGTACAAGTTATTTCCATTGCAAAAATATTTTTTTCATATTTATGAATCCTACATTCCAGTAAATACAAATACAACTCTAAGACTCTTATAAAACAATATCCTCCAAATAATATTTTTGATATGACAGAAGTTCATCAGTAGTTCTCTTATCTTTTGAGTCTCTCCAATTAACATTCTGAAAGTAAAATTGGAAATTCTCTAAGTTGTAGGGTTAGGATTTAATCCTTGGACAAGTCCTCCTCAAGTCACAAAATCTATAAATTATTCTTTTGAAAAACAATAAAGTAGGAGAGAATTGCTTGATGGAAGAGTGAAGGGGTAGTGATAAAGCCACCCAGGTAAAGCCAAGGAAAAATTAGTCCCTAATGTGTATGTGTGATACTGACAAAAAGACTTTGGGAGTAGTGGGGCTTCAGACAAGGAAATTACTCTGTACACTCAAGGCTTTCTTCATAGTGTTACTTAGTTTAATCTCAACACTGAGGTGTTTCCCCAGTGGGTTTTGAATGTTTTTTTCTGAGTGCTGCACTAATAACAACTTTAACAAACTCAGCTTTGTTTTCCTTGCTATAAAAATTTTGCAAAGATTATCTTTTTAATCCGTACAATTTATGCCAAGTGACTGCTAATTTTCTTTATGATTAAAAAGCATCCATGATTCTTGCAGCAAATTTGAAAAGTAAAGAAAAACATAATGGAAAAATAATCAAATCCTGCTACCTGAAGACAACCACTATTAACAATTGCACTCACTTCCAAACATTCCCCTCTTTGTGTGTGTATGTATACGTATACATATATATCCTATTTTTATATAACGTAATGTTTTGTGAATTTTATCATGACATTAAAAATAATATTTGTAAGACCCCTTTTTTTCCCATGCTGCGTGGCATGCGGGATATTAGTTCCCCAACCAGGGATCGAACCCATGACCCCTACAATGGAAGCACAAAGCCCTAACCACAGGATTGCCAGGGAATTCCTTGACTACATGATATATTGTCATGTGATTGTACTATTATTAGTTTAATTAATTTATTTAAATGTTCCTCAATTTTTGGACATTTAGATTTTTCTTAATGTTTTGTTGTTATTATGAATAACACTGTAGTGAACAACACTGTAGCAAATAGTTTTTGGTCTACCTTTCTAGTCACTTAATTCATTCAGTATTCATTTAGTCAACAGATATTTACTTAGTCCTTATTACAAGCCAAAGGTAATGCACAATAAGCTAAGCATACAGCAAAAGGCAAGCTAGGCCACTCTCTGCCCTTTCTGCCATCATGGAGATTTTGATCTGCCAGGAAAGAAAATTCTGAAATTATTGTAATTACAAGTGGGATGACTGAGAGGAAGTGCAATGGGTCTTATGTGTTAGTCAGGTTGGCTGTCATAACAAAATACCATAGACTGGGTGGCTTAAACAACAGAAATTTATTTTCTCAGTCTGGAGGCTGGAAGTCTGAGATCAGGGTGCCAGCATGGTCAGGTTCTGGTGAGTGATTTCTTTCTGTCTTGTAGGTGGTCCCCTCTTATTCAGTGTTCACATGGCTCTCCCTCAGTACTGTGCTTGAAGAAAGAGATTTCCCTCTCTTCCCTCTCCTCCTCCTTCCGTCACCAATTCAATCGGATTAGGATCCCACCCTTATGACCTCATTTAACCTTATTATTTCCTAAAAATCTTATCTTCAAATACAGTCTTATTGGGGGTTAGGGCTTAAGCATATGAATTTGGGGGCAGGGGACACAATTTAGTCCATAGCACCTTGGGAGGGAGTCTAGTTGAATATTTTCTTCAAATGTTTAAAAAATTTAAGGTTTTACTAATTTTCTTTTGAATTTAGATGTACTCTTTTAGGGTTGCCAGACTTAGCAAATAAAAATACAGAATGCCAGTTACATTTGAATTTCAGAGAAACAGCAAAAAAACTTTTAATATGTCCCACACAATATTTGGTGTCCTGTATTTTCTCTGGCAGTCCTTTCTTTCATGCTTTAACATGACCAATGTTACTTTTTTATCCATGTAAGGGATCATATCCTACATATTTGTTATTCTTCAGGACACCTTGTTGAATTGACATGTGAACAGTGATATTAAGTATTTTTAAAGTATCCAGGTAAAATTTATTGCTCCATTTGTCTGACATTTCTGTGGGTAGAAAGTTTTTTAAAAAGCTATTTCTCTCTATCTTTTTCTTTTAATCAAATTTGTATGCCTTTATTATTATATGACTAAATTTTTTAATTATTTAATCATCAGTTCCTAAAGCATCAAAACATATGTACTTCTCTTCATTTTAACATAAGATTTTAAATGGAGGAAGTCTTGTTTAAGAAAAAGCATTCTTAATTCCTTAATAATTCTTCATGGAACCCCCATTATAAAGTGAACATTTAGTTTTCCTTGAAAAGTCTGTACTCCTGGAAAACTTTTTATAAATACTCAGAACAATGTGGCAATGGTGTAGGGCTTTCAGAAGACGTGTTGGTTGCACCTCTTCACATTAATTCTTTGTCCCAAGGCTGCTTTTCACTGTATTTTAGGCAAGGTCTCTCTTATCTCGAGAGTAGGGTTTCAGCTGCGAGAATACTTTGTGACTCTCAACCACTTTCTCTGCCTTAAAGTCTTTGTTACTGTTCCTTGAAAAACACTCAAGCCAAGAAGGTGGCACAATTAACATTTGCTTCAGTACTCTCACAGAAGCTCTACCCAAGATAATTTTACACTCAGCCATAGACACATTATACGAATTTTTTTCAAGGGATTACCAACTGGAAATGAGAGCTGAAATGTATCCTATACAGTACAATTGTACATACCAAGTACTAGCGTCTTAAGAGACACAATGTCACCTTATCTATGGAATCTAGCTACCCAATGAAATAGTCAGCAAATATTTATTACATGGAAGTATCTGATTTGAATGTCAATGTTCTCTAAAGTACTTTACTGGTCTCCACAATCCTTTTCAGGTTTCCTAAGATTGCTTTTCTTTCTCTTCTCACCTCTAAGTCCATAAACACCTTGCATTGTCTTGCTTATCATCTCTGAAGAAATACACTCTACCAGAATGACCCAAGCTCCTGGCTAGTAAATGCTGAATTGTAAACTGTTGAGGATGGAGAACATAGAACATACAATTATGTTTCCCTCTTTTAGTTAGGTGTTGATTTAATCAATTCAGAGAATGGGAAGCTGTGAATTAAAAATATTCTCACGACGAGTTGAGAGGAATACCTTAGTTTTCTATATCCAAAGGAGAAATTTCTTTAGAAGCCTGAACTACAAATGTTTTAATACAATTGCAAGTGACAGCTGCTTTGCCATGTACTTTTCTTGCCTAGCAGTGACTTCCAAGCTCTACAGTTCTTTTAGAACCTCAGCTTTGCGGGCATAAGACGTTTTAGTTACCTAGCTCACTTCTCTATCTCTAGTGCCTATAGCAGTGTTGGCATATAGTATAGTCCCTTTAAATATGTACTGAGTGTATGAATAAATAAAATATAGCCAAAAAAAAAAGTGTGTTTGGTTTCACCCCCCTGGTGTATAATCATGAACAAATGCTTGGTGAGGTAAGAGGGATACTCATGATTAGCCCTAATTTCTTTTCTACTGTCGAGGTGGGTGTTCATCAGGCATACCAACTCTTTCTAACTGATGTTTTGAAAACTTCCCTTGTTAAACATTAGTGACTTTTGTCCTGCCATGTTTACATACCTGAGACCAAGCACAGGCACTTTTTGAAGTTAATTAAAGATTCACTTATGTTAAACATTTCCGGATGATAGCAAGAGACCAACTTGGCAGACAAGAGAAATAATCTCTAGTACTTCCCTCTGTGATTTTTCTCAGACAGGTCTTGAAGGGTCTGGTCCTAATGGGATTGACAGAAGCAAGATGGGGTGATGGGAAGATGCTGTGCTACTGCCTAAAGCAGGAGAATGCAGTGCATTCAGGGACAGAATCACCCACAGCGCCCTTTGCCTATCTGAGTGCACATTATCCAGGACAAATGCAAAATCCCCTATCTGACTCCCCTCAGCACCCACCACCTTTCTGGTATGCCTTCTATTAATCTGTTGTGTGTTTGAAGGCTAATTTTAATACCAGCTTAAAAGGTGACCTTATCAGATGGCTTCCTAACTTTTTCACCTGAAAGTGTCCTTTTATTTATTTTCTCCCATGATCAACTAGGTTCTAGAAGATTTTCTCTATTTAAAAATGGTATTTATAAACGAATAATTAATTTTTCATTTTCATATTTATTTTATTTTCATTTATTTATTTTATTCAATTTGCTTATTGGAGTTTTTCATCGGCAAATGATAAGCTGTTACCACAAGGCATTGATTTAGTTCCAGCCAAGAGCAAAGAGACTCAGTGTTAACCCCAAGGAAGTTTATCATGGGAGAAATATATGACTGGCCTTAGGCTGTTTGAAATATTCAAAGTAGCTGCTGTGGACTCCTGCCGGTCTGGGGCTGAGAATCACATTACACTGCACATTGGGACCAACTGGGGAGCTTAGAAATACCCTATTCCAGGCCAAACAAATTAAAATTTCTGGGCCCTGGAGTGATTTTTTTTTTTAAATAATAAATTCATGTGGTTAAAAAGTCCAACAATGGGGCTTTCCTGGTGGTGCAGTGGTTAAGAATCCGCCTGCCAATGCAGATGACACGGGTTCGAGCCCTGATCCAGGAAGATCCCACATGCCGCGGAGCAACTAAGCCCGTGCACCACAACTACTGAGCCTGCACTCTAGAGCCCACGAGCCACAACTACTGAAGCCTGTGCACCTAGAGCCCATGCTCCGCAACAAGGGAAGCCACCGCAACGAGAAGCCTGTGCACCGCAGCAAAGAGTAGCCCCCAGTCGCCGCAACTAGAGAAAGCCTGTGCGCAGCAACAAAGACCCAACACTGCCAAAGAAAAACAAAAAAAAGGCCCAACAATGCTGATTTTGATGCATGACTAGACTTAAAACCATTACACAGTGTAGCATACCTAAAGCAAATGTTAAAAACAAAACAAAAGTAAAAAATAGAAAGGAAAGGAAAAAGCCTGCCTAGGAAGATGCATCAGTATCTGTGAGAGAGGCTTTTGGAACTGTGGGTCCGGTGCTAATGGCAACTCCTGAATGTGAGGGCAGAGGTGCCCCTTTCCCCCGAAGGACCCACCTTCCCTGGGCACGTCTCAATAATAGAACAAGGCACTGCCAAATCCAGCAGGAAACAGGAGAGTGAGCTCCAACTCAAGATGTCTCAGGATTAAATTCCCTGCATTCAAATACGTGTGGGCACCATTAATTTCTCAATTGGAGTTCCTTCAGCCAAACAGTGCTGCATTTACAATGGCTTTCTCTCCTTCCTATACGGCTTCGGTGTCATCCCTTCTGTCATGCCCAATGTTTGCTAACATTTTGGTGACAACTAAGGTTACAACGTAGGCTGGTAGTAAAGGTCAGGCATCTTTGCAAGATTTTCTACTATTTCCATGGTCCTCCAGGCCCCAGCCCTGGTCCCCTTGCTCCTGACTGGTGACCATTCAAAACCTCAAGAGAAGTTATGTGTTTATTAAAGATGTCCAATATTACCCCTTAGGATCTGCAGATGAACAAAAGCATTCTGAGTAGGGATATTATTGCTGTTGGAAAAATTGCTCATAAAGGACGAAATCGTTGAGAAGAAATAAACAATAAAGTGAATGCTGAACATTTTATGAAAGGTGAAAAGTCTCTGGTTCAGTATATTTGCAACTGTCCTGTAAAAATAAAGAGAAGACTTCCATAGATTCTTTTTGATAAATTTAGTATATCTTGTAGTACCTCACTGATTTCAAAAAACAAATGCCTATGCTTTTTTCACTTATCATGTCTTTCTAAAAGCCAAGCATAGTAAGGGACCTAAAAAAATTATTGGACTCAGCTCTATGGCTAAGTAAAGGAATATAGGAACTGTTCAGTGACTACCCTCAGAGGCAGCTTAGCTGGGTGGACAGAACAAAGGCTTTGGAGAAAGCCAGACCTGGGGTTGAACATATGTTCTGTTCTTTACCAGCTGTGTGATTTTATGCAAATTACTTAACCTTAATCAGGCTCAGAGTTCATATCTATAAAGTGAGACTGATAATACCTGTCTCACAGAGTTGTTAGAAGGATTGAACGAGCAATCTCTGCAAAGCTTACTGGGTCTGTTGTTTAGGGATAATTCACACATATGCTACCATTATTATTATTATTCAAAAAAGTAGATGACATTCCCTTTTCTCAAAGAGTTTACAGTCTTTTGAGGGGAAGGATTGATGCCCCCCCAAAAAAAATACAGGTTAGAATATAATGAAGTTCTCGACTAAGAAGAAAGATAAAGGAAGGGGTTCTGGATTAATGTCAAGACTGGGGTCTAGTTCTGGGATGGACTGTGTGACCTTGGGCAAGTTATTTAACCTCTCGGGGTCTCTCATTTCCTTACCTATAAAATGCAATTATTAAAGTACATCAGGTGTTTTCAACTTCTAAGTGTCCACGAGGAATGAGAATTCTCAAGCCATTTTGAGTATTTCAAAAAGCTCAGTAAAATTGGGGTTTGCACAATAAAGGTGCTCAGACTAACTAAGTTGTCAAAATTCTCTGCTTTTTCAGGATTAAAAAGGTCACTCTTGAACAATAATGTTAGTTTTCATGCAGATGAGAAATTATGGTCAACCATAATATTGTAGGAATTTGCAAAAGAGATAATAAAGTGGATTCTTGATTATTAAAAGATTGGAAGGGCTTCCCTGGTGGTGCAGTGGTTAAGAATCCGCCTGCCAATTCAAGGGACACGGGTTCGAGCCCTGGTCCAGGAAGATCCCACATGCTGCAGAGCAACTAAGCCCACAACTACTGAGCCTGAGCTCTAGAGCCCGCGAGCCACAACTACTGAGCCTGTGTGCCACAACTACTGAAGCCTGCGTGCCTAGAGCCTGTGCTCCGCTAGAAGAAAAAGCCACCACAATGAGAAGAGTAGCCCCCGCTCGCTGCAACGAGAGAAAGCCTGCATGCAGCAACAAAGACCCAACGCAGCCAAAAATAAGTAAATAAATAAATTAAAATGTTGGAAACTACTGTAGGAGTTAATATTTTCCAATACTCTTTTCTATTTGAGTTTTTTAAATTTTCGGCCGCACGGCTTGCAGGATCTAGACCAGGGATCAAACCCAGTGCCATGGCAGTGAAAGCGCTGAGTCCTAACCACTGGGCCATCAGGGAAATCCCTTTCCTATTTGATTTTAATCACATGTCAAAAGCACATGTTCCTGAAAATCTGTGAAATGGATTTTCAGTTTCATAAATTTTTACTCTTATTTTCCCCAGACTCCCTAACAAAAACCTATGCTCCGATAGTGCTTTGCTTTTTGCCTCAGCCTCTGTTTCTCCTTCCAAGCCTAAATCTTCCTAATGTCCCAGCCAGCTTGACTACCCCAAGTCACACTTCTCTCAACAGCTATAGTACTTCAGTTCACCAGCCTGATACTCCATCATATAGTTCCTTTTCTACTTTGTATCTATGTCTTAGTTTCCCAGTTAGACTGTAAACTAAAGGGCTCATCATTGTTTTAGATTGATATTCTAGCTCTTATTTTCCATAAAACTCATGAATTTTAATTAAATAAATTGAATATTTATATACACATCTTCAAATTATACGCTTCTGAAAATATCTTGGCTCTCTGAGATGAAGGATTTTTAAAAATGTATTTGTGGAGATTGACTAAGTGAATTGATCTATATGGGGCAAATATTAAAAAAGAAACTGAAGTTTGGTTAGAATATGAAGCTGAATTGCAAAATGTATATTTATATTATGCATTTTAGGTCTTGGGACCAAGCCTAAGTAGGGCAGCAGGTATAACGGCATTACATGTTTAATTACACATATGGCATAGAAAATCTTAGAAATGGACAAAATGATCATTAGGACAAGTCCAGTTTGTCCCAGCACATGGGATTTAAATTCACACTATTTTATTGCTATATATTCTCAGGTACATAGAATAATTATATCACCGTACTGTGTGGAATGGGTTTTTTACAGCCTTGTTGACCTACTATGCCACTTGTTCAGACTGAGATTTTATCAGATTTCACAATTGCTCTACTGTTAAGAAGAAGGTGTTATTTTTCTGTGCATGGCAAGAGAGTTTTGGTAACTGTCTTGAAAGAAAGCATTGTTTTTTTTTCATCATTTGATCCACTATTTCTTTCACTATTTGCCATTTCTTCTGACCATGGATACTCTTCTATTTTCATATATTCAAACTATTTTTAGTTTTCACTTAATTTTTAAGTCAGTGTTTAATGTCAGACTAAAATTATTAAATGTAGATATTTTATAAGAGATTAAAAATGTTTCCAATGTAGTTTTCATCATCACTGCCATTTCCTCAAACTGATCTTATTAGCATAATTCTACACAATGAAAAATATAATGATGAATTATCTCATATTGGACAAAAAAATGACTACTGAAATTCATGTATTATACTAAATTGGGAGATTAGAAAAAAATTTTTAAATCAGCTTAAAATATAAAACTAGCCAAATTCTTTAAATTCTTTAAGTTTAAAATTTTAAATCTTTAATGAAGACTCCTTCTGGGACTGAGGATTTAGTTGACATTTTTTGGCTAACCCAGGGACAGGGAGGTGACCCACCTAGTTGTGGTTAGAAGAGCCAGCACTGAGGACTTAGCCCATGTGGTTGGGAGATTGGTTACACACAGGGGATTGAACAAGTAACTAAATATGTGGAGGACAGTGAGAACCAGGCTTCTCACTGTTGGAGATTAAAGTTACAAATATGGAAAAAGAGAAGGCCAGAATAAACCCTGAATTGGAATTTGCAGTATTGATGGAAATTCATGGGTTGTTTTCTTTGATATAAATAGAAGTAGATATAGGTATAGATATAGATATAGATATAGACACAGACATAGATAAGATATCAATTGTATTAGTCTGCTTGGGTTACCACAACAAAATACTGCAAACTGAGTGGCTTAAGCAACAGAAACTTATTTTCTCACAGTTCTGGAAGCTGGAAATCCAAGATCAGGGTGTCGTTGTGGTCAGATTCTGGTGAGACCTCTCTTCCTGGCTTGCAGACAGCTGCCTTTTCAATATGTACTCACTTGGCCTTTCCTCAGTGCATGCACATGGAGAAAGAGAGCTTTCTGATATCTCTCCTTATAAGGTCACTAATCCCATTGGATCAGGGCCCCACCTTTATGACCTCATTTAACCTTAATTATCTCTTTCTAGGTTCCATCTCCAAATACTGCTACAATGGGAGTTAGGGTTTAACTTAAGAATTTAGGGGCACACAGATATTCAGTTCATGGTATATATATATCTCCCTAGAATCCAGATCTTGGTTCACTGAGAAGAACCAGGACTCCTTAGAGAAATGTCTTATTCCAGGGCTTGGGCAAATAAAATTCAAGATGAGTCTAGAATATCTTACTAAGCCAGGTAGTAAGAAAGTGTTCAAATGATGACACAAAAGCCAGCTTGAATGAGCTCCCACTTGCCAAATCTGGGATAATTTAAATATCAAAATAAGTAATAAAAGTAATGGATTATAATTCATTGAATAAAATTTAAAAACTGTCTATTAATATCTCTCTAGATAGATGATAGGTAGATTAAAGGACCAGAGGGAAAGCTCTACCTTAAAGTAGAAAGAATGATGGAATTATGAAATTACCACTTGGCAAGTACAATTACAATAATCAATTCAGGCAAAAAAAAATCATTGGAGGATACCCAAGCTAGCTGGTGATAGTTTGATGAGCAACAGGATATTTACAGTGTTAATGTGTATCTTACCAAAATACTTGTTAATCACTTACTAATAAATAGAAAAAAAAAGAAAAAAACTGGCAGATACCATTGTAACCAAGTGGTAAAAGTTAACAGCACCCATAATGGGACAAATTGACATCATGTGCTTCCTCATATCATACTCCAAGAAGAACACAGCATCACTGCTGTGGTAGTATTGTCATAAAGCATACCCTGAATCTAACCATGAGGAAAAATCAAAACCTTCAGGTTGAAGACCACTGCATTAAATAGTCCTGTTCTCTTAAATAATATCAAGTACCTAAAACACAAGAAAAGACTGAGAATTTTTCCAAGTTAAAGGAACTAAAAAGACATGGCAACTAAACACAAGTAATCCTAGATTGGATCCTCAATTTATAAAGGATATTATATTATATAATTTGAATGGAGCCTGTGAGTGTGATGGTGGTAATTTATTTATGTGGATTTTCTGATGTTTATGATTGTTCTGTGCCTGTGTGGGAGAATGTCCTTATTTTTAGGAAATGGACACTAATATCTTGAGGCATAAGGGGGTATTTTGTCTGATACTTACTCGTTTTTTTTTTAATATTTATTTTTATTTATTTATTTATGGCTGTGTTGGGTCTTCGTTGCTGTGCGAGGGCTTTCTCTAGTTGCGGCAAGCG
Organism: Balaenoptera physalus; assembly: GCF_965194825.1. Classification (NCBI taxonomy): domain Eukaryota; kingdom Metazoa; phylum Chordata; class Mammalia; order Artiodactyla; family Balaenopteridae; genus Balaenoptera; species Balaenoptera physalus. The sequence goes on from NC_138888.1 coordinate 36,961,792, forward strand.
GGGGCCACTCTTTATCGCGGTGCACGGGCCTCTCACTATCGTGGCCTCTCTTTTTGCGGAGCACAGGCTCCAGACGCGCAGGCTCAGTAGTTGTGGCTAACGGGCCTAGTTAACTCCGCGGCATGTGGGATCTTCCCAGACCAGGGCTCAAACCCGTATCCCCTGCATTGGCAAGCAGATTCTCAACCACTGCGCCACCAGGGAAGCCCTGCTACTTACTCTTGAACGGTTCAGTAAAAGTATATTTATTATATAGAGTAATTAAAGTGATGTTAGATATATATGTTCATATTTTACTTATACATGATGTATGATATATATGCGTTATGTATATATAGAGAGAGAGCGAGAGAGAGAGGATGGGATAAAATGTGAACAATCAGCCAATCTGCATGTAGGTTACATGGGAGTTCTTGATACCATTCTTGCAACTTTCTTATATGTTTGAAATTATTTCAAAATAAAAGGTTAAAAAATTAATGAATTTCAGTACAAACAACATAGGAAATTAACTTAAATCAATTACCTAAGACTGAGAATTAGCAAGTGTAAAAGAAATTACCCTGAGAGAACAACCTAAGGTGAAATATTAGAAATACTCATATTTAATAAAAATTCTTTCAGGGAGAATCGTAATCTGTTGATAAAGAAAAATAAGCTGAAATGAAATCAAGAGATGTCAGAGTTTGCCAGAGTTAAGGCATAAAAAAACCTTTATTGCAACTTAATTACTAAAATTATATATGGTTATTCCTTACTCATTCTAAAAGGGAACATACTGAGGTATGGACTTATTGGACATAAAAACATCACTGGACTTGCTTGAAAATTAAATGTAATTATTTTCTAATTTTCCTGAGTGATCCAGGAAAAATGTTGCTAGATTCACATCATCATGCTATTTGGCTCAGCCCCACGTATGTATTAGATGTTTCTCCATGGTAATGACTGGGAACAGACAAGATATTTTTTTTTTACCATAAGCAGTGCCTAATCTATAGGCAATTAGAAGAGCATAGTGTAAGGATGGGAGTGCTCTCTTCTTACTGGGATAAAGAAAATGGAGGGGCTGGGGTGCTTGTTGGAGGACCATATCCTTTTAAATCCTATCCAACAATGACAGATGGACTTACAACAATGACAATCCAACAATGACAGATGCATTAACTCAAAGTATATTCTATACCAGTGGTTCTCAAAGTATGGTCCCTAAGACTTCAGCATCAGCATAGCCTGGGAACATGTTAGAAATGCAGGTTTCCAGGCTCTGCCCCAGACCTACTGAAGCAGGGATGCTAGGATTGGGGCCCAGCAATCTGAATTTATTAAGTTCATCAGGAAATTCTGAAGGTTTCGAACCACTGATAACTCATCCACTCAGCAAGTATGAAAGAACACGGTCTGTTAAGAAATACTCAGGCACCTGTGTCTCCTCAGAAAAGGAACTAATTCCCAATTTCCTTACAGTTAAAAGCCTTCAGAAAGAATCATCGTAATTTACATGGCTCGAGCCCTCAGAGAACTGCTTAATATGACCATAAATAAAAATTTAAAAACAATTAGAGAGGCACCAGAAGCTCTTTTTATCCTCTTGTGATCCTCTACATGCACCACGGACTTGCCACTTGGCTATAATAATTTAAATCCACCTCTATATTAAGGTTCTTGGTTTGCAGTATTTGCATTTGGGAACCAACTGCCTGTCATTTTGTGGCACCATGGAATGATTAATAATGCACTGGATGATTTATATAATGCGCTGGATCACTCTGTGAACACATCCTGCTCATTAAATGAAAATGGCTTAATACAATACCTGCAGGCCAGTAAGCATAAAATTCTTCTACAGGGTTAAGCAGAGGTGGGGAGTCTGTTTTAAGTTTAAGATAAAGCAAGATTGGGAAGTCCAGACAACCTTGTAAGAGATGTGGAAGGGATGAGGAGCAGAGGAAAGCAGAAGAGGGAAGGTGTTTCTAAATTCCCATCTGCCTGGAATGAGAGCCGAGGTGGGTCTCAGTGAACGTGCACTGCCTGCCATCCACAGATTCCTGAGTGGTTCAGGTGCATTTGGAAAGGATGCAAGAGCACTCCAGTCACATTTTATTTTGGTGTTTCTAACACAGACAGCGTTTTAATCAGTTTGGGCTACCATAACAAAAATAGGATAGACTGGGTGACTTCAACAACAAATGTTTATTCCTCACAGTTTTAGAGGGTGAGAGGTCCAAGATCAAGAAAGCAGCAGATTTGGTGTCTGATGAGAGCCAGCTTTCTGTATCACAGATGGCCCTCTTCTCACTGTATCCTCACATGGCAGAAAGAGGGTAAGAGAGCTCTCTGGGGTCTCTTTTTATAAGGACACTAATGCCATTCATGAGAGCTTCACCCTCATGACCTAATCACCTCCCAAAGGACCAACCTCCAAATACCATCGCAGTGAGGATTAGGTTTCGGCATCTGAATATTGGGGAGACACAACATTTAGTCTATATCAGAGAGCTTTTTCAGAACTTAGGAATCTTGCTGATTTTAAAGGAGAAGATGCTTATTTAAGTAATCTGGATTGGTTATTTTCTCTCCCCAAAGGACAATCCCCATGCCTCTGAGATCTTTGAGGCCAAATTCTGCCTGAGGTTTCCCCTGACACCTGGAAAAAGTCATTTTACCTTCATTTATAGATTACTTATTTCTCTCTTAGAAGCAAAACCAGCTCATGCCACACATATGATTATCAGTTCCATTTAACAGCCCCTTCATTGGCATTCCTGGACTTGAAGCCCCTCTGGATCAAAGATCCCACTCATGGGATGGCCCCCAGGCCTGAGACACAGGCAAGACTAAAAATTTCATTCACCTGGTGGGCAGTCCATCCAGGAGGGTTATCCCCAAGCCAAAAGCTGCAATTAGTTTTCTGAGCCCTGCAACTTCAGATCCTTTAAATGGTGCCCTGGAGGAAGTTCTGTGGGCCAGTGATCCTGGGGGCTATAGACCTACTCCGAGGTATTCAGCCAGTTATCTTAAATCCAGCTCTGGCTTCCCATCCCTGCCACTCCCTGGGATCCACTTTACCTTTCTATTAGCACTTAAATCTTTTTACCTACACTAAGGCCGGCTACCCTAAATTCACACCCCCCTTCTAATGGATGCTGCCATAAACCCACCATCAACCAACCCTTTGAAGGGCAAACAGGTTTTAATGGGTATTCTGGTATATTATGTAGTTGGTGCAATGTACAATTTCTGGTCTACACCAGAGCTGGGAGAAGTGAGCACAGTTCATTTTGATTACGTTTATCCTCTGTGCTCCCACCAGTTTGAACTATTTGCTTTTCCTGGAACGTTCAGGATTATGCTATGTAATTTTTACCTCTGATTCTTTGAACATAATGTTCCATCACCATCAACAACATCATAGCTAACATTTATGGAGTATCTACTATGTGCCTGATGCTTTCCTAAGAATATTACACATCTTTGTTCATTTGAACCTCACAACGCTTTTTAGGGAGTTACTATTGATAGCTCTATTTTCAGATAAGGACATTGAAACTCAGGGGATTGTGTAGCTTGCCAAGGGCTTATAGCTAGTTAGTGGTAGAATAGAAATCAAATCTGGTTACTGTGACAGGGGTGCTTCCCCCAGCCCAGCCCAATGCTTGCACATCCTTTAAGATCAGGATCATCTGTTGCACAAGGTCTCTGTGTCCTCCATGTCTCTTCTCCCATGGTACTTTCCACCCCATCACATTGCAGGGCTTTCCCTTACACCTCCTGCTCACCTCTTGTTTCTGACCCGAGCCTCTGTGAGTGGTACTCATGTAGATCATGACATGACACATTATTAGTATTTTTTTGCCTTTAGGATATCTGTGTTTTTATACTGCAGTTGTGTAAGAAGCCATGTTTTTAGCTGGATTGATGAAATGTGCCGAAACTGCTTGAATTCCATCTGATTACCTTAGAACATGAGGTGATCAGAGTAAAGGTAGGAAACACTTAAATGAAGGGCAAGGGGGACTTTTCCAGGTTTGGGGTGTCTGAGAGGCCAGACCAGGTGGGAAACTCTAATTCCTGTGCTATTTGAAATTGGGCTGCTGGACAGGGTATAGATACTGTGTTTAGAAATGGGGGAACAGAATCCTAATTCCAGATCTACCTCTCACTGGCTGTGGGACTTGAAGCAGAATATTTAAAATTCTCTGAGCATCAATTTCCTTTATTAAGAACTTTTTAGTTCTTAAGTTCATTTTACTTCAAAAATGTAGTTAAAACACTGAATATGAAAGAATTCTTTTATTTTTTTAAAGTAGGGCAAATGAGGATAATTATTCTTACATAGAACTTCAAATTCTGTCATTCCACTTAAAAAAAAGAAAATGCATAGCCTGAAAGAAAAATATTATGTGTTTGCAAATAACTGTTCTCTGACGCCTTTGCATTTGCAGTTCATAGAAAAAACAAAAAAGTACCTTTATAGGCCTACTTAGAAGTAACCCCAAAGGGCTGAGTATGCATACTTTAGAGTCCTGTGATTTTTATCAACCCTTGTGAGCTGACAATAGTGGATTTAGCAAACTCGGTGTTTCATAGAGGTGTGGGCAGCATTCTAGGGCCTGGTCTCCCATAGACTAACCAACCCCTTCCTTTTTGAGTTTTATCTACAGTTTCTCTATTAACATTAAGTCAATGCTCTGGGAAAGTCTGTAAAACAAAAAGTCCAGGACGTGACTTGGACAGATTGCTGACTGTCTTTCACAAGCTGGATTTTATGAACTCTTCCATGTATGACAGTGTTTTGTTTTGGTTTTAATGTATTCGATGGTGGAGGGATACTGAACCAAACCATTGTGGTGAGGCTCACAAAGATTTAATAGAGTCCTAAACAGGGCACAGAGAGGAATTCATTATGTGCCAGGAGTGAGATTCCAATGATATATATTCAAAATGGGACACTATCATTAAAAATTGAGTGTATTGAGATGAAAATGCTTGAATTTATTAGCAGGTCATGCACTCAGATGGTAAAATAGACCATGGTTACAATGAAGTATAAGAAGGAAAGATCATCAGTGATGAATAACTATATCAAACACCACACCTCTGCAAGTTTCACAAGAGATCCAAACCCTGTAAACTTATTAATCCATAGCAGTTTCTAAATCTCTTCTTTCAGAAGCCAACAATCCATTCAGTCAGAAATGTAGCTGGGTGTTTGTTGCTGTCTGAATGGCGAGCAGAATTATCCACTTTCTGCCTTGATATTGTTTGGTGTACCATCATGGTCACAGGCACAATATTGTCAGTTTCTCCGCCCCTCACTGTCTGTGGAAGACAGGGCTTGATATTTTCCTGTGGTACCTGATGTTGCACAAATCTTGAACTTTTAAGAAATTTGAGGGTTTTCCTGGTGGCACAGTGGTTGAGAATCTGCCTGCCAATGCAGGGGACACGGGTTCGAGCCCTGGTCTGGGAAGATCCCACATGCCGAGGAGCAACTAGGCCCGTGAGCCACAACTACTGAGCCTGCGCGTCTGGAGCCTGTGCTCCGCAACAAGAGAGGACGCGACAGTGAGAGGCCCGCGCACCGTGATGAAGAGTGGCCCCCACTTGCCGCAACTAGAGAAAGCCCTCACAGAAACGAAGACCCAACACAGCCAGAATAAATAAATAAAATACATAAATTAAAAAAAAAAAGAAACTTGAAATTTATCTGGAGAGAAAGCATACAGAAAAATAACTATAACGTTTAATATTCTTCGAGAAGTTGCTGTTTGCCAGCACTCTATTAAGTCTTTACATGCATTTAGTTAATCCTTAAAACAACCATGTGGGTAGATATTATCATTATTACAGGTGAAGACATTGAGATGTGGGGACATTGAGTACCTTTCCAACATCCCAGCTAGTAGCAGAGCTGGAGTTTGAACCCAGGTGTGTCTGGCCTCACATCCTTACCTCCTAGCCACTGCAAATGGCATTAAAACTCTCTACCAAGAAATACAGAAACAAGTGCAAATATGGTGCAGACTGACTTCATGAGCTTTTGTGAAGACACAGAATAAGGAAATAGAGTTTGTTAATAATGATGTTGTAGAGATAAAGTTTGAATATTTTTCATTGATCAGAATGGACATAGAATTTTACCAGGGAACACAGTGAGGAGACTAGAATATAGTAGCGAGTGCAGTCGATCCTTAAACAACATGGGTTTGAACTGCATGGGTACACTCATAAGTGGATTTTTATCAAAATATACAGTCAGCGCTCTGTACCTGCGGGTCCGCATCTGAGAATTCAGCCAACCAAGGATTGCACATTTAATACATGATGGGCGATTGATTGAATCCACGGATGCAGAGGGCCAACGATGGGATTTGATTATGTAGGAATTTTGATATCCCCTACTTGTCCTGGAACAAATCCCCCGTGGACACGAGAGACTAGGACTGCCTATTTTATGTCAGTTTCTACCACTAAATCTCAGCCCTTTATAATCTCGCCTTACTTCCTCCCTAAACACCCTGTCCTGCCAGCTCCCCACGTTCCCCCTACTGTATGCTGAGTTACTGCCTGAACACCTGAAGGAAACGGGAATGGGGTCTTAGTGTAGATTTGAACTCTGTCCTTTTCATCGAAAGAAGTGGCATTATGTGGCTAAAGGGACTTATTTTCTGAGTAATCAGCTTCCAGGCTTGACCATGGCCACTTCCTTCTCGCTGGCCCACTTTCCTCCACCTCAGATCCTGGCAAGCCAGGTGATGCAGCGAGGCCAGTGCCTTCACCACCTGCACCAGGTTACCTTACCCTTTGAAATCTGCTGTGCTTTCCTTTGTTTCCTCTATGTAGGCCAGGCTGCTCGGGCCCTTTTATGGGGCTCTTAATCGGATCCCCGGGGTCTGTAACGAATCTCTTCCCTTCCTTCGTGCTCCCGTCACTTTGCCCAAGCCTATCTCCTCAGCATTCACTTCATCTTGTTCGACCGAGCAGACCCCACTCTTTCATCGAAGTCATTCCCAGGCTTCGTCCAGCAGTCTCTCTACTGGGAAAAGTCCTTTCCTCTCTTTCATTTCTTCTCCACTGTCCATGATCTGAGTGATAATTGATCTCTCTTTTTGGCAATGAAAACCTCAGAGGAGTTGTTAAACTTAGTGATCACTTGTGTGCCTGCTGCTGTATTGAGGGTCTCGTGCACTTCTTACTCTCCTCTCGTACGGTGGGGTATGCGGTTATGTTCCTCGCATTGTTCTGTGCTCATGTTGAATTTCAGATTTTAAACTTCTAAATAGTAGGAACCCTCTCTACTTTACGTCCTGTTGAAATGTTTTGAGTTAACACTGTGTGTATTTAGGCAATTGAACCCTATTTGGCTATTAGAACCAATGGAATACAATTTAAATAAAAACAAGATAATACTAATTTTTGGACTGCTTGTGTGGAATTCATTTATTTTTCTTTCTGAGTTTTGGCTAGCACATGTGAATTTTGTGGTAGAGTCATACAAATTCTAAATAATTAAATAGAATAGTCTGAAGTGGTGAAAATGCCAGATTACATTCATTTAAAAATGAAAACAGTTGTATCACTTTCAAGAATGTATAATGATATGAATCATTTACAAAGTATTAACAATATTTGTTCAAGGAGACCTACAGTATTATCATCACAGTCAGGACGCCATATATTATATTGAGCACAGAAAGACCTACATTTGAATCCCAACTTGCCACGTAAAACTTTATGTTCCTGGACAAGTCCTTCACCCTTTAGACTGTGCATGTCTTCTCCCAAATCAGTACTGAGAATTTGGTGAGATACTGTATGTGTGTGTGTTGAGCAAATGATAAGTATGCAAAAAGTTTAGCTAATATTAATATTTTAACTTGCTTTTTGAAAAGATGCTTCAAAAGCACTTCATTTCTTTCTTCCTATAGTCTTAATTACATTTGTAATTCACTCAGCAAACCCTTTTTTCCTAGTGCTTTGTCCGAATGATCCATCCACTCTCTTTAAGAGATTTCAACTCACGAGAGCTAGGTGGAATAAGGATGAGAGAAATTTTTCTCTGCTTCCTCGGCCCCCAGCATCTTCTCATATCTGAACTGAGTGCACAGGGAATTGTAGAGGCTAGAAGTGGGAGGTTTGATGGCCTCTCCTTTGCACGTCATGGTCCATAGTGATGCTCAGAATTGAGGCCCTCCTGCTTGGAATCCCCCTCTTCTCTTCCAGTCCAAGTTCGCCCACACACTGTCTCAGAATTCTTATAAAAGCAGGAATGATGACACTATTGCTATCACTGGGTAGAGATAAGAGATGGGGGCTTGGAATTCATTCTCCTGCCAACAGTGTCGAGATGCAAATGAGCAGTGTATCAGAGCAGAAACACTGGTTCAAGGCTGCAGGGTCTTTGTCACAAGTGAGTGTTTGGGGTTTGTTTGTTTTTGTTTTTTAATAGGGAGCTGTGGAAAAGGTCTGTAAGATGCCTGAGGATTTCACCAGCATTTCCATGTTGGTAAGGAAAGGTTGGGGAACTTGTTTCAAGGGGTTTAGAATATACTAATGGGGAGAACAAGTTGGATTCAGTGTTAACCAATAAAAAAGCAATGATGCCTGATGACTGGATTAGTTTTTCATTTCTGCACTCTGGCAACTTTCTCACAGGGATCTGAACCCCACCATGGGTGGCTGACAGGATGCACAGAGGGCAGAGCCCGGCCTTTGCAGGCTGAGTGCTTCGTTTGTGAGAAAACAATTAATTCAGGGACTCTGGAAAGTCTCCTGCATCGAAACAGCTTTGCTTGTTTACTTATTAGTTATTTATTTGCATCTACTCTCAAATAATCACTGAAAATGTATTACTATTTTTAGCAAAATTTCTGACATATCTAAAATCTTTCAGTGACCTTTAGGATAAGTGAACTCTTTTTTTTTTTCCATTTCTTTGCAATGTTGCACTATACATTCACCTGGTATTTTCCAAACCAGTTATTCTAACACAGAGCGTTCTTAAAACCTTTCTGCACCTCAAATATATACATGACATTAGTTGAGAACCTGAATTTCCCTTTATTTTTGTTTTCATTAATAATATAAACCTTTTCTAAAGATAAATACCTTGAAGTGACTTTATGCAATGTAGAAGTAGATGAGTTATATTGAATAGCTTCTAGAATTAAAGAAGCATTCTGAGAGACTAGCCTTACAAAATGTTTCTTTGTCTTTCATATTCATTTTACTTAGGGGATAGACAAACATGTAAAAGCTTTTCATTCAAGTTTGGCTTGGTGACAGTAAAAACAGACAACAGTCAAGTACTAATAGGCAAATGCAACTCTGTAAGTGTCCACGTGAGTCAGTTTGCTAAGGAGAACTGTCTTAATTAACCTACAGTATATTTGACAACAAAACAAACTAACATAAAACCTTTAGAAATTGTGTTTACTTTAACATCTGTGGAATTCTTCCAAAAGTCCTGAAGGTCTTGTACATGTTCAGGTTTCCTGTGCATTTCCTTGTCCCTCCCCCAGGGTGATTTTTCTAAAAGGCAAATCTAATCATGCCATTTCCCTACTTAATGGAAACTATCTGCAAACCAGACCCTTTGAGAGCAGCTTCATTGCTCCCCACTTTCCTCATTGCCCCCTATGCCACATTCCTGTGGACTAGTTTGTAGGCTTGTGAATGTGCCCGCAGCTTCACTCTTTGTTCAAGCTGGTCCACCTGAGAGAAGTGCATTCTCCCTTGCTTCCTCTCCCCTGGGCCTGCCAGCGGACTATCCACTCTTTCTTTACAACTTGGTTCAAGCATCACCTCCTCTCTCAGCCTAGGCAGAGTGCTGTCCTTCTTGCCTCTCTATCACCGTCATTGTTTCACATCCTTCTCTGACCACACCTCATATTGTTAGGTTGCATCCTATCTTCCCAACTGGCTTAAGTTCCTTGAAAGAAAGATCTGGCCACAATATTCATTTTGTATCCCAGTACTGGTCACTTAGTAAGTTTTCCAAAAGTGTGTATTGACTGAATGATTGAATAGGTGAATAAAGAAAGAATTGGATTGAAGATGATATTCTCTTACAATAATAGTTGATGATTCCCTGCCAATAATGTTATCAACACATGCTTCCTAGATTGTCTCCATCCCTTCCATTTGTGATTCTGCTGCAGGTTTCAGGGAATCACAAACAGTCCAGAGTTGATGGTTAGAAATTTATCATTTCCTCCAGGGCTCATTTGGCTTTCTGTGGTTTGACACCATGGTTCTCTGCCTGCTAGTAAGTGAAAGGGGAAAAACAAAACAAAACAAAAAAAACTAGGAAATGTTTCTGCAGAGTATTAAAGAAATTCCAGCCCATTCTCACTTGGCTTTGAGACTTAGAAATCTCCATGCTCAAGGAGAGTGGTACCACTACACCTGGACCTTTGGGAACTGATCCATTCAACAGGGAAGTAATTCCTTCAAGAATCAAAGGACCACCAAGGCTTGAGTCTGGGTGGTAGAAAATAGCAAGTGTGTGTGTGTGTGTGTGTGTGTGTGTGTGTGTGTGTGTGTGGGTGTCTATTAAGAAAGGGAGCTTATCTTACATGTCAGAAAGCAAGGGAAAAAGTTACAGATTTAGTGGATTTTTACCCTTAATATGTCCAAAACTGAACTCCTAGTACCTTTTAGCTCCAAACCTCCTGCCCCTTTCCCTGCCTCAGTTAATGGCAACTCCATCCTTCTAATTGCTCAGGCCAAAATCCTTGAGTTATCTTTGAGTCTTCTATTCGGGATTCAACTCCTTCCCACCAGCCCCACAGCTGTCTTGTTGCTCCATACCACCGCCATATCTCGCCTGATGACTCCACTTGCCTTCTACCTGGAGCTCCCGTAATTGCCCAGCTTGTGTGTTTCTGACACCGTAGCCAGAGTGATCCTGTTAGGACGTGTCAGCTCCTGTTGCTCCTCTGCTTCAAACTCTCTGAAGCGTTGCAGCTCATTCAGAGTAAAAGCCAAAACCTTTCCTAGGAGCCACAAGCCCCACGTCATCTGGCTTCCTTGGACCACATTTCTCCCCACCTTCCTGGCTCTCTCTGCTCCAGCCACACAAGCCTTCCTCTCCCCGTTCCTTGGACCTCCAGGCACACTGTTGCCTCAAATCCTCTGCACCTGCTGTTCCCTGTGCTTCAAATTTCTGCCCTGCTTGGATAGATCCCTCACATCCTTCAGCTCTTTCGCCCAAAGCTATCTTCTCAGTACAGCCTTTCCCTAATTAAATTTTACTCTCCATCGGCACTTCATCTCCCCCTTCCCTTGCCTCTTCAGTACTTACTATCCCACTGTTCACTGCTGTATCCCTAGCACTTAGAACAATGCTTGGTACCTAAGAGATGCTCAATACATATTTGCTGAATTAATGTTGGATATTTTAAATCATTACTTTCAGGATTAGAAGAGGTATGATTTTTCTTTTGGCTGACATTCAGAACGTGGTGTTCAGCAGGAGACTATGGAAGTTTATCATGGTATGTGCAGGGGAGGAAAAGGGAGAGGGAAGAGATATTTCCTGATTACAATTTGTGATCTTAGGTGGCTTTTCTTAGATGGTTACTTGTTTTTGCTCGCCTAGAAAGCCTTTAGTCAGATTCTTGGAGGGGTCAGAGGGCGGAAAAAGGAGATTTCAACACAACAGTGTCAGCAGCAAGAACCATGTGTTCCAAGATGCAAATGACACTGGAATTTTTATTTTTTAAAGATTTTCTTGAAGTGAAATGTCTACTCTATTTTTAGAACTGTATTTTTTTTAAAAAAGGCAAAAAAATTGAGCATTAGTGAATGTAGCCACAAATGGTATGAACTCAGAATAAAAACTCCAAGGGGGTGTTTCTGCAGAGGCGAAGAGGACAGACTGAGTGGGAAGGGGCTGAGCAGACTCCCAGAGCTGAAGTGGTGGGAACACCGAGGGGCTTCAGGCTCCCCGCTCTGACTGTGGCATTGGCGCTTCTCGTGCCATCAGGGGTGTTTACCAAGGCTGTTCAAGGAATCTGCAGCCTAAGGAAGTTTGCTGCTTTGTCTCTGGACAAATTGCCAGGCAGCAAACAAGGTCTAGAGCCAGAGAGCCAGCCTGACTTGACAGGGAGACTGTGTGCCCACCCTGCTTTCCCGCTTAGCAGGTATTTGGAGCTGCTGTCCTGTCTCTCCTCACTCATCATGCCACTGTTGCTTATTATATGTAAGGCAAATACATCTGGACTTTAGGTTTTAGGCCACACGTTTTCTGAAAGGCTTTCAGCAGACTTGCAGCATTTACAAGTTTGTGAAATTCTCTGGATCTATTCTTGGGCCCTCTAACTTGATAACACTTTGCTAATAGATGTTGTTTTCTCTTCTTTATAACTGATCTTTGAGAGCCACTTAAAATCTGCTGCAAGAGAAATTATTACGGTGGACATTTGGTTGTGTGTTACTATTTTGTCTGAAAGAGCTCAAGATTTTTGTTTCCAGAAAAAAGGCCCCAAATCAGTTTTCGATATTTGATGTATGTATGTGTGTGTGTGCATGCGCTCATACCATGACATTAAAGATATGTGTGAAAATCCACTGTCAGATTTGGATGAACAAATTAAGGAAGAATTGAAATATTTCATTTATTTTTATTTAAACCTGAATGTCTTTAAGGATAAATGAGCAAGACTGTAACATATGTTAAACTCTTCCCAGGATCTCACTGCTTTGTTAAAGCAAACATCCACTTTTTCCTTTACACAGATGTCTCACGTTCACTCATAGACCCTCCACTCTCCCAGCGAAAAGGACTAGATTTCAATATCTTACAGGGAAAAGTTAAGGTAATTTTTATTTGGGGAGAGAGTGGACTTTGGAAGGCCTGAGATTCTCCCTCAAGTATATGATGGGCTGTATGTGGCTAAGGGGTAAGCATTCTAAGTTGCTCCAGAGAGAAGAGTTAGAACCTCAAGGAGAAATTAGAAATAAGCAAGATTTTAGTACTAATGTTGAATAAGGCTGTCTAAATGTGGAAGAGCTTTATTGGAATGAGTTCTCTGTTTCTGCAAGCATATTGGTTGACAGATTACACAGATATTGAAGAAAAGAATACTTTTCAGGGGCATATATATCTACTTCTAAAATTCCATGGTTGAAATAAGATGACATCAACTGAAGGGTTTTGTTTGTTTGTTTGTTTATGGTTATGGACATCTCTTTATCCTAAAATTTTACAATTGCTATTTTGAATCCAAATGAAGTCCTTTGCCTTTTTTTTTTTTTTTTTTTTTTATTAAGCTTCATCTGGCTGTCTCTCTTGGTAATGAGCTCCCCTACTCTGGAGAAATTTTCCCAGAAGTTCCATGCCTACTTGCCGGGGTTTCTATAAAAGGAACTCTTAGCCTGGTAGGAAGGTAAGAGGGAGAAAGGAAATGAATTAGCATTGTGCCAGGTACTTGATACACGTCATTTCATTTAAGTAACCCTGTAAGTTATGAAATATCATCTTTGTCTAACACATGAAGAAACTGCAGCTAGGTGATGTTGTAAAACTTCCACAAGGCCAAAGAGCTGCTAAATAGTTCAATAGAGATTCACATCTGGGCCCACCCCTACATGGCCTCCTCTCCCGACCCTTCCACTCTGATGCAGGATGTCTGTACAGGGAGGCTGGTTGACCATTGCCACTAAATTGATTAATCAAATCAATCAAATAATCAGTTCCTTCAATACTTTAAGCGATTTGTTCCTTCAGTTGACAACTTTGATTTAGTTTGCAAAATTGGACAATTGTTTTAGGGTTTGTAGAAAAATCCAAAGATATCTCTTAGGCTCAATTGGCAATGAGATGAATTATTTATGGGCACTATATCAGAGAGTTTGACTTGGCTTTTTCTTTTTTACCTTTTTTTGTTCCAGTTTAATTGAGATGTAACTGACCTGTAACATTGTATTAGTTTAAGATGTAAAATGTAATAATTTGATGTACGCATAGATTGCAAAATGATTACCACAATAATATACGTTACTTCACATTGTTACAAATTTTTTCTTGAGTTAGGAACTTTTAAGATCTACTTTTGTAGAAACTTTCAAATATACAATACAGTATTGGTAACTGTGGTCACCATGATGTACATGACATCCTCAGGACATGTTGGTTTGGCTTTTAAGCAAGAATATACAGAGACTAATGTGTGGCTGTGTGTTGAGGGAACAATGCTAAAAGGTGGAAGGATAGATGGAAAGAGGCACAAAGGCCGACAGAGTGCACTCCTAAGTTTTTTAAATCAGAAGTTGCTCAAGTTGGAAAAGATCTTAGAAAACATCTTCTTTCTGCCTTGTCCTATTGCTGATGCCAGAGAGTTGGATGAGCAGCCCACGGGCATACCCTAATGAATAACAGACGGGCCACCTGTCTAGTGACGCCTCATCTAGAATTCTCTCTACCCTCAAACAACCTGCTTTAACAGATAGATGATCCCCTAGGAGAGAAAATGAAGGCCTGAATTAAAGACCCCAAGTTAAAATTAGTGCAAAGTCATTTAAGTTAGTGACAACACTGACCTTTCGAAGGTCTTGGGGGTATGTACAATTTTTAATTTATGATTTTGGGTCAGGCTGCTTTCAGTGTTTCAAGGTAAAGAGAAAGTCTCTCACTGGTGAAGCAGCAAATATCACCAATACAAATATTATATCTGTTTTGGCAAAAAGATTGCCAAGTAAATATTTACATGTTTTGGTTCAGTTTTTCTTTGGGATTCTGTCCTAGTCACATTCTTAGCTGAAAAAGAGCTGACAAATGGATTATCAGGAGGCACCAATGTTCTTCTTCTCCCACAGACAAGCATACATTGGGAGTGTGGAGTCTTAACCACTGGACCACCAGGGAAGTCCCTCCTAATTTGGTTCTTAAGGGGAAAAGAAAGCTCTAGCATTTACTTTACCATCTTCTACAGTGTTCTTGGCCATCATGGCTCTATACTGCTCTGTAAAATTTGAAGACAGGGAGCAACCATAAGGTTACACATACTTCTTTCCAAATAACTAAAAATCTGTCTCCAGTGTTCCCCACCCTCCTCTCTTCTCTGTAGCTCTATTCCCAAGCACTACTCTCAGTTTTATTTATTTTATTTTTTAACATCTTTATTAGAGTATAATACTCTCAGTTTTAAATGGATGTTACGTTAAATACTGAAAAACTGCAAAGATCGAGAGCGAAAGAGAGCGAGAGAGAGCGAGAGAGCACGTGAGCTCTGTAATAATCGCTTTGAGAGCTGCTGTATTCTCTCTCTTTTTTAAAAATTGTATTTATTTATATTTTATTTTTGGCTGCTTTGGGTCTTTGCTGCTGAGCAGGGGCTTTTCTCTAGTTGAGGTGAGCAGGGGCTACTCTTCGTTGCAGTGTGCAGGCTTCTCATTGTGGTGGCTTCTCTTGTTGCGGAGCACGGGCTCTAGGCACGCGGGCTCAGTAGTTGTGGCTCGCGGGCTTTAGAGTGCAGGCTCAGTAGTTGTGGCGCACGGGCTTAGTTGCTCCGCGGCATGTGGGACCTTCCCGGACCAGGGATCGAACCCATGTTCCCTGCGTTGACAGGCGGATTCTTAACCACTGCGCCACCAGGTAAGTCTGAGAGCTGCTACATTCTTATCTCTGGGGACCCCTGAAGAGTAGAACAACTTGCTTGTAACTTTCTTTCTTTCCATAAAATGGAAGTTGCTTGTCAATGCCTTTCCTTCTCAGTCTATATACTCCTTGGCCCACAGGCCTGGCTACTGCTTCCCAGAGAACACTGACTCACATTTCCATTAGGCAAATCCAAGTGGACTTAGTGGGTTGCCTTTCAGCCACCTAATTGCTGCTTTGGGTGGCTGAGATCCCAGCCTTGGACCACAGTTTCTGAGCTCTCAGGAAAATTTGGCAGAGTTGAAAACTGTCTGATAAAATGTCTCCTCACACTAATTCTAGCTCCTTCCGATGAATCCTAAACCTCAGTAACCATAATGAATTGAATTCACACACTGCAAAACCCCAACATGGTTCAATTCTGACTTTGGAGTATAATCATCTGAAGTTTAGATTCTAATCAGAGCTCTGGCCAGAAAGGAGCCTGCCAGCTTAGCCAAAGTAGTGGTATTTAGGGGCTCAAGGATCTGAGGATGGGAAGCTCATTTGGATACTGTAAAGCATATGCATTCCATTTAAGACCCTTCTCCTGAGACTGGCTCTGACTCCTGTGCAGAAGGAACATGAAACTAGCATACTCCTGTCAGCTGTATAAATATCATTTGGCAAAAGATATGAGCCAACATGCCAGCAATTAAAATACAGCCTTTCATCTCCATCATAGCCTCAGCTAGGCTGTCTGCCTATATCTGACCTCCTTTCTGGGCTTGTAGGCTTCGTTTAAGCCAATAGAATGCTGCGATGCAGCAGCATAGAAGATAAAGAGCAAGCTGACAAGAGGACTCCAGGAGAGCTCCCATAATAACTTCAGTGATGCAAAGATAAGCAGTGGGTTCTCTGCCTGCTGTAGGCATTGGAGCATTTCCCATGATTTTCGGCCGAAATTAAAGAACTCTATTTGAGATGCTATCTATTTAAGTCCAATTTTTCCATCCTCCCTGCTTTGACTGGTTCTCATATGGGCCAGATTTCCCCTTGTTCCTGAACTGAGAAGGACTGGCCTCCCCAAGTCTTGTCCAAACAGAGGTGAGACACAACATTTATTTCTATTCAACACCTAGTGCAGAGATTACCAAGCTTTCTTGGTTCATGGTCCCCTTAGTGTCTTGGTAACTTTTCTTTTGACTTGTTTTTATGAAAAAAAAACCAGTTCCATGTATTAAGTAGAAAGATCCAAACAACTTAATAGTAGTAGGTTACTCAGTGACCAAAATGGACATGTCACTGTGTTAAAATACCTTGCAGCATCCTTCTGAGTTTGCTGTGGCAGCCTGGGGCTGTACTGTACACAAGGGGGAGTTTGACATAGTTACATCCTGTCTAAACAATCTATCGGAGTACAGTAAACATGTTATATAGCAAAGCAAGATGGTACGCTATAATAAGAAAGGTATTTTATTGGTTAAGATGTTTAATTGCGGAAAACACTCAACCTACTTTGAACAGAAAGGGTTTATTAAAGATTATTAGGTTGCATATGGAATTTCTAGATATGTCATGGAAGCAAAGTTGGATGTTATGCAGCCAAGAGAATTGTCCAGCCATACTGCAAAACTGTTTAGTGATATCATATGATATTTGTCTGACTTACTTCACTTAGTATGATAATCTCTAGGTCCATCCATGTTGCTGCAAATGGCATTATTTCATTCTTTTTGATGGCTGAGTAATATTGCATTGTATATATATACACCACATCTTCTTTATCCATTCATCTGTCGATGGACATTTAGGTTGCTTCCATGTCTTGGCTATTATAAATCGTGCTGCTATGAACACTGGGGTGCACGTAGTTTTTGAATTAGAATTTTCTCCGGATATATGCCCAGGAGGGGGATTGCTGGATCATATGGTAGTTCTATTTTTAGTTTTTTAAGGAACCTCCATACTGTTCTCCATAATGGCTGTACCAGTTTACATTCCCACCAACTATATATATATATACATATATATATGTGTGTGTGTGTATATATATATATATATATATATATATATATATATTTAAATTGTTGAACTTTTCCATGAATTAGGGCAGTGCCTGGTATATAGTACAGTTCAATATTTGTTGAATGAATGTAATCAGTCAATGGCAGATTCATAATGAGGACATACTGTAAAATAAAGAAATATCTAGTAAAGTGGTAGATGATTTTTTACTTCCATATCTCTGGGTCCCCACCCTATCATTCAATCCATGAAAAATTTGCTAAGGAAATCATGAAAAGTATGTGTACCACATGAAACAATGTGTTCACCAGCACTAGATATAGAACAGCACGGTTTAGAGACCAAACAGGTGGCCAATTACACCTCCATACACTTTGTTAACCACTGACAGTTTATATGGCATTTTCACATTCATCTTCTAACCATATCCTCACAACACTAAAAATCAGCTGGGCATATTATCCTCATTTTAAACATGAGGAAAATGAAGTTTAGTGAAATAAAGTTACTTCACTTGGTCACATGGCAAGAAGGTGGCAAGTGAGGAGCTCAAATGCATCTGAGAAACTCTCAAATTCTTGGCCTTTTCCCATCACACCAGGCACATGGACCCTAAATGCATTGTAAAAATGGAGCTCATTACCTACACCCTCTCTCTTTTTCTCATAGTTGAACAGCTGCACCAAAATAACCAGTAACTTTTGGGTTGGTGCAGCTGCTGAATTCAAGAGAAAATGATCTGGAATTTGTAGCCTGTGCTTGGTGTGGAAGCACCTTCTAGTCAGTGTCTGATGTGTAAAATTGCCCAGTGTTTGGATTAAATGTTTGGATTCAGAACACAACGTTGTTCAAACTGATTGAAGGATACATTCTGCTGGTGGAAAGAAATCTGGTGGCGTGTGAACATGGATGAGGACTTTGAGGAAGTTTCTTTATCAACAGGTGCAACACTGATGTCTTATGTTTAAACGATTTGTGTGCATTTCTTGAGAAAGGGCGTCATTTGGAGGATCCAGAGGAGATTTCCTTTCCTTAATGCAGCTGTGATCTTGGTTAGATGGAAGGACAATCCTTCTGATGAGCGTCAAGGAAGACCTCCTGGACAGGTTTCCCAGAGTATTTGTAGCTCTCCAGCCCCTGAGAGAGAGAAAAGACGGGAGTGAGGGTCCTCCAGCCCAGCCCTACAGACACAAGCCTGGAGACAGCAAAGTACTGTTATTGTGAAGACTGGAGACTGAAGTCTAAAGGCTTAGAAGTCAGTGTTTCTGGGAAAGTTATTTCCCCTGATTCCAGTTGCCTGGCACCTGAGAACAACTGAGAGAGACAGATGGGCTTCATTTGGAAAATGAGAGACTGAGAGATGACAAAGGTATCAAAAGTATAATTAGGCAGTGTTTAATTGTTCCTACAATAGACAGTTCAAATAATAACATATAGTCTATAAAAAGTAGAAAACAGGGAACTTTTAACATAACATAATATAATTCAGTGGCATAGATACATTGATATTTATAAAAGAAATTACCAGCACAATGTTGGTAATGAGAGGGGCCCTATATCCTCTGGACCTTGCACACATAACATTAATGGAAGATTTAGGCAATTATCTGCACAACTGAAAATTTTCTACATCACCTCAGTTACTGGAGCTCTCAGGTGGAAGGTTTCTGAACCTAGATCATCACCATAATCTGCAGGGCTCTTTTTACTTTGTGTGGATAAATATAACCATATGACAGTGTGTTTGTCCTCCTGGCAAAAAAAAAAAAAAAAAACACTTTTGGTCCAAGTTCCTCTCACCTGAATGGTTTTTTTTCCAAAATAAAGATGCTCACATTTTCCCCCTAGAGATTCTGATTCAGTAGATTTGGATGAGGCTGTAGAAATCTAAGTTGGAAGCAGCTTGCAGGGTAATTTTGATTTTCAGCTAACTTTGGGATGCACAAAACCACAGTCCTTTTCCTGGGCTGTGGTATGTAGTGGGCTGTTTAAACAAACTCCAGTTTTCATTTGCTTTCTTATTATTTTCCTAGCTGTGCTGATCACCAAAAAATTCCACTTATTTGAAAGGTCCAGTTTACTGGATTTCTCTGTGTTAACACAGTTCTGTACTTTCCACTGGATTTTCCCCCCCTCGGAGTGTGAGAATTTGACATGGAATTGTCTATGCAGACTACAGCCTCTAACATCTGCAGCTTCAGCATATCATGCCTCTAGTCTTATGAGAGGACACATCACAGCCTCATATTTTTTCTAAACCTTAAAAAAACGTTACCTGCATTTTCATGATTTTTCCTTTTTCAGTTTGATATTTCTATTGCCATTAAGAATAGAAAGGGGGCAGGGATAAATTAGCAGATACACACTACTATATATATAGTATATATATGTATATATATATATATATATACATATATATACTATATATATATATATATTATAATGGAACCTATAATGAAAAAGAAACTGAAAAAGCATACATATATATCAGTTTGCTGTACACCTGAAACTCACACATTGTAAATCAACTATACTTCAATTAAAAAAAAAGAATAGAAAGGCTGTGTCCTCCATGAAGAGAAAAAAATAAATAAAAGAAAGGGTACATTGATGTGCCTCCTGAGAAAATAGCAGATCATGAACAAGGGCAAGTTTGAGTGGGATTTCAGTCTTACTCAAAAACAACAACTCTCTTTACTCAGCAAAGAGCACAATGTTCAACCTTTTCACGGAAGGATTTAGTATCCTTTTCAAAGCAATATATCAAAAACCACACACAATGGAAACATTCCCTCTCACTCGGGCATCAAAGAAGAGGGAACTTGCACACAGGCTTTCTCAAATGAAATCTTTTCATTTGCAGCCTCAGATATGTTCTCTGGGGATCATTGACTTAAAACCATGAAGAAGAGGATGAGGGGCCATCATGCCATTTCCATTAAAAGCAGTTGTAGAGGCCATTTTCCCATTTTCTTTCTCTTCTTCCTTATTTTGCAGTAATTCTTGCATTCCAATAAAATAAGGCTTCCTACAATAGGCCAGACAACACTGTTCTTCCTTAGCCCTAATGCCAGTTGCTTTTCAAGTGGGTGGTGGGATAACTAAGAACATTTGTTATTGGGGCAGAGTCTCTTCAAGACTTATTAAAACAAAGTATTCTGCTCTTTCTTTTTGTGGGGATTTTTTTCTCTATAAAATTTAATTTAATTTCTTTTGGGAGAGGACCAGTGGTCAGTTAAAAGTCACATCACTCCATCTACACAACCAAAGTGAAACAGGAATAGAGACTTTTCCATTTAACACAGAGTTCTGTTTGGTTGACCTTATCCTGTGTACTAGGAAATGCACAGGGAAGTGTAGCGATATAAATATTTGTATACATTTTGTTGTTGTTCGCCACAACTCGTACCAGGCTGTGGCACGTGGACTTCTAAAATGGCTCCCAATGATCCGTGCCTCCTCGTATTCATGCCCTTGGGTAACACCCTCGCCTCTTGTGTGAGCTGAACCAAATGAGTAGACGTGGCAAAAGTGATGGGTTGTCACTTCCACAATTAGGTTACAAAGGACTGTGACTTCCTTTTTGCCAGCCCTCTCTGTCATGGGCACATTCTGTTGTTATGTTGTGAGATGCTCTATGGAGAGGTCTACAGGGCAAAGAATGAATGGAGACCTCTGGCCAGTAGCTCAGGAGGAACGGACTCTAGCCAATAATCGGCAAGGAACTGAATCCTGCCATCAATCCCAGGAGTGAGCTGGATACAGATCCTTCCTAGTTGAGCCTTGAGATGACTGTAGCCTTGTGAGAGAGCCAGAGGACCCAGTAAAGCCCTGCCTGGGTTCTTGACCCATAGAAACTGCATGATAATAAATGTGTCAAGCTGTTGTTTCGAGATAATTTGTTACAGACCAATAGATAACTAATATACATGCAATGTTTTTGTAAATGCTATCTTTGAATGTATACATACAGAAAAATATGTAAATCATAAGGGCACAGTTCAATGAATTTTTGTAAAGGGAACACACACATATAATTACCATCCAAATAATAAAGTAGAACATTGCCAGTGTCGCAGAAGCCTCTCTGTACCCCTCAGATCATTAATCCCCTTCCTGAGATAATCATTGTTTCGATTTCTATCATTATAGATTAATTTGCTTGTTCTTGGGTTTTATGTGTTGGGAATCAAGCATTATATATACTCTTTTGTACCTGCCTTTTTTTTTCTCTAACCATTATGTTTTTGATGGTCATCCCTGTTGCTTCAAGAATCAGCATTTCATTTATATTTATTGCCATATATCACAACTTTTAAAAGCCATTCTACTATAGATGGACAGTTGGGTTTTGGTTTTTATTTTTGTTTTCTCACTATTTATTAGAAATAATGTTGCTCTGAACATTCTTATCCATGTCTTTTGATACATATATATATATTTTTTATACATATATTTTGCATTACAGTTGGGAAAGGAATTTGTAGATCAATGGATGTGTATTTTCTCTGCTCTAGTAGATACTACTTAATCATTTTCCAAGGTGGATGTACCAATTACAATAATATAAGCAGCGTATGAAAGTTTGAACCCCTCTCATCCTTATCCATGTGTGGTATTCTCAAGTTTATTTTGAATTTTAGGCAGTCTTGAGGATATACAATAGAATCTCATTATAGCTTAGTTGGTATTTTTCTAAAAATTAATGATGTTAAGCACTTTTTGTATATTTATTGACTTTTGAATATTTTCATTCATAAAATATCAAGATACATTTGTATCCTTCTTTAGTAAAATTTTTATCCTCTTTAAAGTAATATCAAGATATATTTTTTAGAAATATGGATAGTCAGTTTACCCAGCACCATTTGTTGAAAGATTGTTATTCCTACTTCATTGCAGTGGCATTGTATGTGTTTCCTAAGGCTGCCCTAACAAAATACCATAACTGTTTGGCTTTTAACAACAGAAATTTATTGTCTCACAGTTCTGGAGGTTACAAGTCCATATAATTGCCATTATACAGATGAGAACACTGAGGCTCAAAGAAAAGGTAAAGCTTGTCCATGTTTCACAGCTGCTAAGTGCAAGTTAGGATTCCATCTAAGGAAGTATGTCACCCAAGTTCATGCCCTTGACTGCTACACCAAACTGCCTCCTTGCAAAATCAGAGCAGGAATAACTCTTGGGATTGAGATACAGCACAGGCGAGGGAGAAAATGACATCCCAAATTTGATCATAGAAAAAGTAAATAGAGTGCTTAGAAACAGAGTGCAAAGAAATGTGCTTTGGCAAGGCAAAGTGGGTACAAAATTATGAGTTTGATACAGGACAAGGAGGAAAAGGGCAATACAGAGGACAGGACACATTAAATAAACTATGAATAAGTATATGGTGCATACGGCTTGGGAGAGAGCATTCTTCGGCATGTGGTTTGCACAGTCCTAATGTGGGGGGCACAGCTGTCAGCAGCGGGGTAAGAAGAGCCAGAGGCTGTTTAATGCTGAGTCCTGGCAGGTCCTTAAGGTCAGGAGATTCTGACCACGATGGTGGTAGTGAAGATTTGGTTGATAATTGCTAGGTTTGAAAGATAAGTATCAAGAAGGCAAAGATGTGGTCAGGATGGTCCACAGGGGTCCCAGCAAAGCAGTGGGAATCTGAAAACTGGAACTGAAGAAGCGGGGATAAACTCTGTTAACTCTGGGCTGTAATTACCAAACCACTTCCCAGCCTTTCTCAAAACACAGAGATATATATTTAATAAGTGTGTTGGGGAGTTTACAAAAGGCATTTTGTTTGTAGTAAGTGACATTAGGCAGTTTCCCTGTCAGCAAATAGGACTGCCATTTCTATTCCTGTGTTGCTACATGTAAATAAATTGCTCCTTTTATGTAACCCAGTTTGAGATTCCTATAAACGCTGGGGATAAAGAGCTTGTTTTTTGGTTTTCTTCAGACAAACCACATGAAGAACCCAGGCACCAGAGTGGCATCTGGGCCCCTCCCCCATCCGGGAAATGCAGAACTGAAAACGACTTGTAATAAAAGGATTAATGAAGGAACGCATACATCTCTGCCAATTAGCCTTTCTCAAAAAGGCAGAGTAGAAAAGACCCTCCTCCTCTTTAGTAAAGCACTCCAACATTTAGCATCCTTTATCGTTAGAAATGCCCAAATCTAAATCTTTTTTTTGGTTAAAATTGAAGCTTTCCCCCCTGTTCTCTGGGGAAACAAACAGGTTGCATGTCTAAATTTGGTTCCTCCTTTAATCTCACTCATATTCTCTTCCTTCATAGCCCACAGCATGGTTTGCAACCATATACTTATACATGTATTTATTTGTTTACTGCCTCTCTCTGTCCTCATTTACGGTTTAGTACCCCAAGGGCAAGGAGCATGTCTGCTTTGTTCACCACTGCAGGCCGGGAGCACAGTTCTGTGCCTACTCCGTAGTGGGCTGTCAACAGATATTTGTTCAATATATAAATGGGAGAGAAGGTAAGGTGTATAATGTTGAAACTACCCTAGTTCTTTGTCTAATGCCAATGCATACAGTGGGCATTTAATGTCTGCCACTGCCATGTTAGATGCAGTCAGTAAGTCATCCTACTTTTGCCTCAGCTCCCTTCATTGCACCTCCAGAGATTGTTCAAAATAATACTCCAAAGTCTCTCACTTTGCCTAGTGAAGCCCCTACCTAGCCTTTTCTCTTATCAGTCAATCTCACACAATTGTAACAGTCTAAGCTTTAAAATTACCACATTCAAGGCTAGAATGAACGATGAGGTACTGGATTAGAGCTGGAGACATGATTATGAACGCATGGTTAGCTTAATATAGATACTGTAGGATCCATATAGAAATAATTATAGAAATGTGTGTATATATAGTTAGTATACATACATTTGTTTCCCAGATCTGTCTGCTAAGAGGGGCTAGAAGCAGTTATATCCCAATATCAGCAAGTAAAACCTCCACCCAGATCTTGGTTTCTAATACTCTTCTCCAATAAAATGAATCAGTAATCTGTGGAGAAATGACTGGTCCTAAGGCTTGGTTAGGGAATATACAAGACAACCTCAGTCATCTTGTAGTACCAGAAAATGAGGAAGTGCTCAAACAAAATGGCATGAGTACCTCAGAGGGACATAGGAGTCTACTGAAAGAGAATTCAAAGACCAAAGATGGTACAACTCATGGATCAAAATACATAAAGTAGCATTGGCAATATAAGGCAAAATATATAATAAATATCCATCAGCCCATAGTCTAAACACATGATTGAATAAATAAATAAATTGAGGGGGGAGACAAATTTATACAGAAGAATTCCAAATAATTTGTATAGATACTCTGCCCTCAAGGAGATGGAGCGTAACACCCCATTCTTTAAACGTGGGCTACACTTAGTGACTTGCTTCTAAAGATTAGAGTAATGAGAAGCCTGGTACACACCACCCTAGCCAGGTTATCAAGATTAACATCATCAGTGTTAAGTCATGTTGATAGCACGAGTCCTTCATATGATTTGTTGAGAATGGCACCTTACCTCTCTGGTCTTTCTCCCAAATCAATAACCTCAGTCTAATCATGAGAAAAACACCCAACAAATCCCAACTGAGGGATATTCTACAAAATACATGACCAGTACTCCTCAGACTGTCAAGGTCATCACAGACAAAGTCTGAGAAATTGTCACAGTCCAGGGACACTTAAAGAAGCAAAATGAATAAAGGTAATATGGTCTCTTGGATGGTATTCTGGAACAGAAAAATTACATTAGGGGAAAATACAAATAATGTATGGAGCTCAGTTAATAATAATGTATCAATATTGGTTCAGAGTAGGAGTTTAACAGCAGAAAGAGTGAAAGATGCTCATATTCTGGATATGTCATGACAGTGTGGTCAGCAGGATTTGATGGTAGATTTGATCTGCAGAATGAGAGGGAGGGCAGAATCAAGGATATTTCCAAGGGGTTTTGCCAAAGCAACTGGGTGAAATGGAGGTACCATTTACTGAGATGGGAACAATGAAAAAAGAGTAGGTTTGAGTGGCACAATTAAGAATCTGTTTTAACACTGTGGCAGGGATTGCTCACGGTCCACAAAATCTGCCCTCCTTCCATAGAGCAGAGTTGTATTAGCAAAGCAGTTGCCCAGCCAGAGCCCACCTTTCACAATCCCCTGTGCCGTGTGACAAGTCTCACCAATACAATGTAAGTAGAAATGATTGTATCTCTCATTGGCCAAGGCTTTTATGGAATAGATGTGCCTTCTCCAGATTCTCTTTCTATTTTCTCAGCTGGATGCAGAGGACATTGAAGTCCTAGGGAATAATGAGCCACACGCATTAATGATCTTGGTTCCCTGAATCACCACATGGAAGAAAGCTCCCCAACAACCCAGGAACAGGTGCATTAAACAGTTACTTGAACCAGCCAAAAAATTCTACTGTGTTAAGCCACTGATGTTTTGGGTTTCTTCTTATTCTTCTCTTCTACCTCTTCCTTCTCCTCCTAGAATTAACCTAACTAATACAGAAATATAAATATTGAAATGTCTCTTAGACATAAAAGTGGAAGTGTCAAGCTGGCATTTAGATACATGTTAGGTGATCAATTTCTTTTGTTGATGGGGTTATTACCAGAATGTTATCTCAAGGAAGTGTGGAAATGAGTGTAGTATAACTGAGCTCTAAAAAACTTCCATAGATCTTTCATTAGAGCCTATAAAATGAGAGGAAAAGAGATCTGTGGTTTGGTCACCAGGCCATTTAGATGACAGCAACTGGTCAAAATACTGGATGTAAAGAATCCTGACTGATCATTGGGTGTCTTGATGGGTGTTTCTGGTGCCATGTTGTGGGAGCTCTGAATGGATTCTGTTCCTCTTAGCATATTTATCTATGTCTTAGATGGAAATACAGAGGATAGCCTCATAGTCTCCACTGATGACAGGGAGATCAAAAGTTTTGTAATTCACTGGACAGCAGGATTAGAATATAACATTATTTAACAGATTTGAACAGTAGTCTGACTCTAACAAGATAAAATTGAACAGGGCCTCCAAAGACAAATGCCCAAATATAGGAGGGTGGAGACTTGTCTTAGCAGAAACATGTGTGAAAAACAATTAATGGATTATAGACACCAGTTAGTGCAATTTGAGTAAAAACAAAAAGTGGCAACTATGAAAGTTATGCCTCTTTAATCTGCTCTAACAGAAGCATAGTATGCTTATTCAGGAAACGAATATCCTTTTTTCATACTGCACTTAACAGATGATGCTGGAAGCATTGAATGCTACATATCCACTATATATTTCATATGGTCATATGATATATAATATAAATGCACAGTATATGATGTTTTATTTTAAATGTTTCATCTTGAATGGAATATAGACAAACTTAAGAGTGGTAACTATAAAAATAGTATCTAATAACTTCTGAACATTTGATACATGCGAAGTATCATGCCAAGCATTTTACTTACATTCTTTAATTTAACCTTCCTAGTCCCTTAGGATCTAGGCATGATAATTATCCTCCAGTTTACACATGAGGAGATCAAGGCTCTGGAAAATTGAGTGACTTACACAAAGCCAGACAACTAATAAAAGATGAAGCCAAGATTCAAATCTAGGCAAACTGACTGTAGGGCTCACTCTCTTACCCACTTCCCTGTGGAACTGAAGATCTCTGAGGATAAGATGAAAGAACAAGGAGTAAACTGGCTCAAGGACAGGCTGACTTGAGGGATATGATAGCTGTCCCCAGATAGTGGAAGTTCTCTCAGGTGGAAGAAAGGTTGAACTTGGGCCCAAAGGAGAATGTACGAAAGCCTTAAGGAAGCAAGTTTAACCTAAATTAAAAGAATGATTTTCTAACAAAAAGAACTGTTCTTGATAATAAAGATTGTCTTGAAAGACAGTCTTACTGTCATTACTCAAGGTATTCAAAAGAGAAAGAATGTGGAGGGAATGGGTTTTACCAAGCCATGGATATTTCCCAAATATTAGATGCTGAAATTAATTTAGTAGGATATTAACAGTATAATTTTTAAATGAAACAGAAAATGTAGAAGAGAAATTATTCAAAGTACAACATTTGTGAAACTTGATTTGTTTGATGTATGTGCATGTGCTCACTGAGTTGTGAAAATGTTATTAAGTAGGTATGAAAGCTGCTGGCTAAATAATTGGTCTCCAAACCTTGGCTGGTCTTTGAATCAGGGCTGTTCTTGATAAAGTTATCTCTGGTATTTAGTAAATAGAGAAACATATAAGCAATATGCTAGGTTTTTCATTAAGCTAGATTTATTCGATTTAAATGGTCTTCCTTTAGTCTGAGATTATGTCCTTCTAAATATATGTGTCAAAATGTCCTTTCTTTTTTTAAAATGAGGGATGGTAAATAGTATTTCCAAACATGGCCACATTGCCCATTCCACATGACCTTTTTCAGTGTAGACTTTGTCACTCTTCCATCTAAAGGTAGAATCTGTTTTGCATCCCCTTAAATCTGGCCTGGCCCTATGAGCTATATTCAGTAACGGAACACAGCAGAAGAGATGCTGTTTAACTTCCAAGACTTGGATTTAAGAGATCTGTAGCCTTTGCTCTCATTTAATAGCCTGCTTCCTCTTGGAACCCAGTACTGTCTAGTGAGGAAGCCCGAGTAGCCAGGTGGAGAGGTCCATGTGGAGGAGAAGCAATGCCCTGGGCTGACAGCCCCTGCTAACTGCCAAGCTGACATGTAAATGAGGCTGCTTTTCCAGCTCTTCCAGCTGAAACCATGTGAAGTATGCATTCTCAGACAACCTACAGAATTGTGAGAAATAATAAATTGCTGTTGTTGTGAGCCATTAGGTTTTGGGGTAGTTTGTTCTGTAGCAATAGATAATGAAAGCAATAGATCCTAGCCAATTGCCTGATTTTTTGTTTTAATATTCACTCTTGGCAAAATAAAAATGGACAATCTAAAGTATGTCTCTTGCCTTATTTTTTTTTTAACTTTCTGGTTCTATGAGATTGGGCCCATGGTTGCCCCTGTACTAGGATTGACCTTCCTTTCAATCCTGAGATGCTACGAGATGTCCCTTCCTTTGTGAAACTTCTCCAAATACTTTTAATGGAATAAACAGTCTTTTCAATTATTGTTTCATAAAACTAGGACCTTAAAACTATTTTAGGGTTTCTCACACCATTGTGTAAAGATCTACACTTCCATTTGGTGAACTACTTGAGGGCAGGAGCTCTGCCTTATCCATTCTAGTTTCCTCAGCATCTGTATTAGCGCTGGGCATGTAGTGTGTGCTTAATAACTTAGTGGAGCTGAATTTTATCTTCTTTTTAGAAAAATTCTCTGTAAACATCTTTTGTTGCTCTCAGGTACCAGCATGCTAGGGGAGAGTATCCTATTAAATACATAGATGCTTAACTGATGGAAATGTAACAAGAAGAGAATAAGAGTGTTGAAGAAGGCTACAGGAAAAGGGAAAATCACCATGCATACGTAAGGGCTGGTATGGTCATTGCTGTTAAGTATGTCCCTAAATATCAAATTACTGTAGTACCAGAAACAAATGGGTATTATTCTATGTAAACACTGAAGAATTTCTGCAAGAACTTGAAGCAAATCCTAGCTAGCAAGAGCCAATTCTTTTAACCTAAAGCTTCCTGTTGGCACAAAAGAATCGACTAAAGGAAGTTTGCCATATTGATACTTATATTCCTGGCTAGGTGGATGTATTGTATCCTTTGCTCATGTCCTACTTTTCACACGAGACCTAAAACAGAACAGTTTTATTTGATATTTTTAGGTGTTAAATATTGTAATTGAACCAATAGTAATTAAACCATCCACCAATTATACTAGAACCATTTACTGATTATAGCAGTTAGTTATGATTTAATCATTTAATTTAAACACCTATTTTCAAATTACTGTGTATGTGATTGATCAAAACATTTACTGTAATTATTCACTGCTGTGAGTTCCTTGCTACTGATACAGGTTACTAACATCCACTTGAAAGATTGCTAGAAGTTGACTATCAAGGGGGAAAAGAGGACTTAATGAATGTCGTACCATTCATTTTATGTCCACAGATACTTCTTTTCAGAAATTGTGTCTGTGATAATGGTAACCTGGACTTTATCACTGAGTACATCTTCAGTTGCATGGATTTATATGGTGTTTGAACAACTGAATTGCTCAAATTGCTGAATCTGTGTAAAGCTGTATTGAATCTATTTTTCTCCCTGATTGAAAATGACTAATTTTTAACATAGCTAAAAAAAAACCTTTGTAAAAATTAAATTCTCCTAGTAAAACATAAACTGTTAAGATTTTTCTGTCCTTTATTAAATGAGTGCGAAAGAGCCATTGTTTTGATTTAAGATTTTAAGAGGAAAATGATTATGAACTGGAGAACACTTTAATTCTGTGGTTTGGTTCCATATTATCACAAGATCTGAGAGCATCATTGTAACATTCCTCCCCAAAGAGTTCATTCATAAAGAAACCAAAAGGAGAGGAAGTGGGGAGATCATTGGGCAATTCTTATTTTTGTAATAAACCGTAGGTTAGTTTTGACTTTCTTGGATCTGATGATCCTCATCATAAGAGGAAACATCTTTAAAAAATTAGGAGGATTGTGGTTGTTGAGTATAGGAATTCCCTGTCCCATTTCAATGAATTAAACAAAGCATTTTCTTAAAAGGGAAACGGAAAACATTTTCATTTTAGATATTTAATTTTTCAATTTTTCATCCACATTTTACTTGCTCTTAGGGCCACTGGATGTGCTAAAACCAAGAATCATTTCTAGAGTCTGGTCCCATGAGTTTGGAGTTGGGAGTTGGTGGATATATTTTTAAGGATATTTTATTTGTGCATAAATTCTGATCTAGCACATGATAATCTTTTGGCATTATCAGGCAAATGTCATCACTCTTTATTAATATTCTTTTGGTTGGGTGACATTACATACCTTGTACATTGAAATTAGTATTATATTAAATCAAGGGAAGTGAAAAAATAATTCCAGAAGTGAAAATGAAGCTAAAACGATATCTGTTAGGTGTGGAGGGATCACCAAGGAGTTCCATAAAAGGATAATACATAACATGCAAATATGGAAAAGGCAAGTGTTCTATGGTGTTCATATCTGAAAGGGCTCATGTAAGATTCTTCTGTAACTTCAGAAAGGCAGACAGAGATCACAACTATCGAAAGAGAAATTCTTGATTGGGAAATAGTAGTAGAGTAACTGAACAAGGTCTAATGAACCATTGTTTTCATAAACACTAAGAACTGATCAGAGATAACTTCAAGAGCTGAAGACCCTTGGAGTCCTTGGAGTCCTCCTAGTTCCTCTGCCCACACTCAGCAGGCTCCTACCTAGGATGTTCACCATCATATCCCCTCAACACACAAGGGCTACACAAATGCTAACCTCCTCCAGTACCATGCTCACTGGGAATTGAAATTTGGGTTTTCTAGAAGTGCCAGTGGCCTCTAAATTTTTACCTGGATCCCTGCCTTCTATCAGAGCACAGTCCTCCCTCATAATGCCAGTTCCCTTGTTCCTTAGCGCTCCGTGTTCTAGTTGTTTCACTGATCCGTCCTAGAAGCGCAGAAGTCACAGAATTCAGTCCAGGCTCCATTCCTCAGGAACATCAATCACAGTGAGGCTCCCTAGGCTGCAGTTTAGCCCCTAGGAAACTACCCTAGGCTGTAGCTCCCCACCCCAGAGATTCTGCAAGGAGATATCCAAGGCGTTACCCACAAAGCATCATCTGCATGAACTAAGAACTCTCATTAGAAAGTAATTAAAAGTTCTATACTCCCCAGGATCATGTGATGATTCTGATTCCCATTCTCACTTACCAGATTTCTACCATCCCAACGTTCACTCTTACACCCACACCCTGTAGACCCCCAGCTAGTATCCCTGGTGAAGATGGTAGAGGTGAAATACAGCTCAGATGAGGAAAAGATATGAACTTAGAGATAAACAGTGGGCCATGACAACCAATTGGGTTAAGAATGTGAATACAGAATACAAAAAGGATGGTAAAGATTAAATGAATAAAGACAAAGATAGATGACTTTGGTTTTAAATGACTACAAGTTTAAAATGACTCCTTTCTGGATTAAGACAAGATATGAACAGTTAAGTGAAAAGAGATTTGGGTTCCAGACAAGGGAGGTGTAGGAGACAGATAGAATATAATTATGATATGATTTTAAATTGCAGTAACTGTAGGGTCAACCTAGGATAATTTCCCACAATGTCCCCAAGCTATGGGGGGTGCAAGAGAGATACAGTAGTAAAATATCCATGG
Organism: Balaenoptera physalus; assembly: GCF_965194825.1. Classification (NCBI taxonomy): domain Eukaryota; kingdom Metazoa; phylum Chordata; class Mammalia; order Artiodactyla; family Balaenopteridae; genus Balaenoptera; species Balaenoptera physalus. The sequence continues at coordinate 36,993,757 of NC_138888.1, forward strand.
TCAAGAGCAATTATGCTTTGCTCTCAAACCCAGAAAACATCAGAGAGTAAATAATTGAAAAGTGACTCAGAAATTAGAGCTATAGCTCCCAATAGCTGGCCCTGGACAAGAGCCAAGTATACATGCTGTATCCTCCACTAGAGCGTAAGTTCCTGAGGGCAGTTACGACCCTGTTTAATATTATGTGATGGTTAAACCGTGGGCTCTGGGGTCAGATCACCTAGATTTGTGTTCCAGACAAACCCCTTAATAGATATGTGTCCTTGGGCAAGTCAGCCAATCTGAGTCTCAGTTTTTTCATCCGTGAGTTGAAATAATAATAACAGCAATAACAACAACAACAATAATGCTACCTACTTTGTAGGGTGGGATTATAAAGAACAAGTGAGAAATACATGTAAACCACCACAATGGTTAGTAGCAACACAATAAATCTTAGCTATGATTATTATCCTTTGTAAATCCAACGATACATAGCACAGTGCACTCAAAGGGTGGTGCTCAAGTAGACATTTCTTGAATAAACTGAATACATAAATAAATAAATGAGTCTCATCAGGCACCTTAGAAATGGAATGTTACATAGAACAAGCCTCAGGGTCTCCAGGGCAGAGGACGGAATCAGTGATGGCCAGAGGTCACAGCTCTTAAATTCCCAGCCTTAAACTGGCTTCCTACCATGTAATGATTCTGCAGATTTTATTTGGTTTCCTTTCTTTTAGGTTTTACTATGTCGCAAAGTCATCTTGGGCCTTTTGTGGACTGTTCTGAGGAAGACCACCCCAGAGTTTTACAACACAAGGCTTTGTTTTGAGAAATCTTATGCAGTTTTCCACTTCCAGCATTTGAGAGGAGCCCTGCATCAATGTGAATCTTCTTGCATCTTGTCCTTCCTGTGGATTGCCAGGGAGACATTATAGGTCCAAAGAACATACTTTGTGCTTTACTGTCAAAGCCGTGACTCAGATTTTTCCAAAGGTGATTTCTCATTATTATAAGATATTAAAATAAAAGACATCCTTTTGTTCATAAAATGCTTTCACAAGCTTTTTACTTATAGTTTAAAAGAACACTGTTTCCTACGGCAGAGCCTAAGCATCTTGTATGTGGTTTGTCTAAGTAACATTTAAAGCTTCCTGATCTTTCTTCAGCCCAATCTCAAGTTCAGAACTGAGGTGTCTCCAGGAGAAGAAGAGGGAAAGGTGGCTTAGAACAAGCTCAGGAGAGTCTTACAATTTATTCAATAGCCTAAAAGGTCCTCAGCATCTGCAATGCGTTTTTGTAAAATATCCGAGAGCTTTGCAGCACAGAAGAAAATCCAGGTATACCTTACCCTTGCTTCCCTATTTTTCCACTAAAATAACAATAAGCAACAGATGAGGGAATTTGCACAAAAACATGCACATAAAGTGCTCACTTCCTTTGCTGATGTTATGCAACTATATGCAACCAAGTGAATCAGCAAAGAAGGAGGGCCGTAATCCATCCTTTTAGCAACAGTGCAGAAGCAGGGCTGGCAAGCTCCAAAGAGCTGCATGGAGAGGCTCCTTTTGCTGCAGATAAGTTTGCAGAGAAGAAAATTGGAATTTAACGGGGAAGAGGTGGGTGAGCAACTTGGAGATTTCCGGGTAGCCTTTCAGGAGCTGGAGGAATTAACTAGTAAGGGTGCAGTGGGAAATAATTAAGTCCTAAAAGGAAATAGCTCAACAGCTTGAGATCATGGCTGCAGCTTTATGGAAGTATGCATCCTCCAAATCTCCATGTAAGGAATTTTTGAAACGCATTTTAAAGGAAAACCAAAGAAGTCTTTTAATTCTCTTGTCTGAAGACGACCAATGCATATACTATGATTTTTCTTTTAATTGTTGCACAAAGTAGGGCCATGGTTCCATTATGTCTGTCACATCCCTCTGTTTGGCATTGTGGTAATTTGCTGGGATCTTTGTCTCTATGTGAGGGATGCCACATACCACCCTGGTTCCCACCAGAGTCAGCGGTCTGTTTCCTCTTTGTCTTCCTCTGAACTACCACTGCATGCCTTTCACCTCCCCAAATGTGCTGTCTTGCATTATTCAACTGAAAAGATGCTTTACTAGCACCAGCGTCCTCAGATGTGGTTCACTCAAATAGCATCCTACTAGCAACTAAATAGTAACTGGCATCCACCAGCCTCTGATGAGTGAGGGAGCTGAGAGACAAGACCACTTCTGGCTTAAACAAACAACAATAAGAATATGTGCAGATTCCAAAAGAACACATACCAAATCTAATAAAGACTTGATGGAATGAAAAGAATTGAAGACAATCTCAGAGACCTCTGGGACAACACTAAATGCACCGACATTCAAATTATAGGGGTCCCAGGAGAAGAAGAGAAAAAGAAAGGGTCTGAGAAAATATTTGAAGAGATTATAGTGGAAAACTTCCTTAACATGGGAAAGGAAATAGTCACCCAAGTCCAGGAAGCACAGAGAGTCCCATTCAGGATAAACCCTAGGAGAAACACACCAAGACACATATTAATCAAACTAACAAAAATTAAATTCAAAGAAAAAAATATTAAAAGCAGCAAGGGAAAAACAAAAAATAACATACAAAGGAATTCCCATAAGGTTATCAGCTGATTTTTCAGCAGAAACTCTGCAGGCCAGAAGGAAGTGGCAGGATATACCTAAAGTGTTGAGAGAGAAAAACCTACAACCAAGACTACTCTACCCAGCAAGGATCTCATTCAGATCTGATGGAGAAGTCAAAAGCTTTTCAGACTAGCAAAAGCTAAGAGAATTCAGCACCACCAAACCAGCTTTACAACAAATGCTAAAGAAATTCTCTAAGCAGGAAACACAAGAGAAGAAAAAGACCCACAAAAAAAAAAACCCAAAACAATTAAGAAAATGGTAATAGGAACATACATATCAATAATAACCTTGAATGTAAATGGATTAAATGCCCCCACCTAGAGACACAGACTGGCTGAATGGATACAAAAACAAGACCCATATATATGCTGCCTACAAAAGACCCACATCAGACCTAGGGACACATACAGACTGAAAGTGAAGGGATGGAAAAAGATATTCCACGCAAAGGGAAATCAAAAGAAAGCTGGAGTAGCAATTATCATATCAGATAAAATAGACTTTAAAATAAAGACTGTTACAAGAGATAAGGAGGGACACTACATAATGATCAAAGGATCAATCCAAGAAGAACATATAACAATTATAAATATTTATGCACCCAAATAAGAACACCTCAAAACATAAGGCAAATGCTAACAACCATGAAAGGAGAAATCGACAGTAACACAATAATAGTAAGGGACTTTAACACCCCACTTACACCAATGGACAGATCATCCAAACAGAAAACAAATAAGGAAACACAAGCTTTAAATGAAACAATAGACCAGCTAAATCTAATTGATATTTATAGAACATTCCACCCAAAAGTGGCAGAATACAATTTCTTCTCAAGTGCACATGGAACGTTCTCCAGGATAGATCACATCTTGGGTCACAAATCAAGCCTCAGAAAATTTCAGAAAATTGAAATTTTACAATCATCTTTTCTGACCACAATGCTATGAGATTGGAAATCAATTACAGGGAAAAAACTGTAAAAAACACAAATACATGGAGGCTAAACAGTGCGCTACTAAATAACCAAGAGATCACTGAAGAAATCAAAGAAGAAATTTTAAAAATACATAGAAACAAATGATGACGAAAATACAGTGACCCAAAACCTATGGGACCCAGCAAAAGCAGTTGTAAGAGGGAAGTTTATAGGAATACAATCTCACCTCAAGAAACAAGAAAAATCTCAAATAAACAATCTAACCCTATACTTAAAAACAACTAGAGAAAGAATAACAATGAAAACACAAAGTCAGTAGAAGGAAAGAAATCATAAAGATCAGAGCAGAAATAAATGAAATAGAAACAAAGAAAACAATAGAAAAGATCAACAAAACTAAAATCTCGTTCTTTGAGAAGATAAACAAAATTGATAAACCCTAGGCCAGACTCATCAAGAAAAAAAGGGAGAGGACACAAATCAATAAAATTAGACATGAAAAAGGAGAAATCACAACTGACACTGCAGAAATACAAAGGATTATAAGAGACTACTACAAACAACTATATGCCAATAAAATGGACAACCACGAAGAAATGGACAAATTCTTGGAAAGGTACAATTTTCCAAGATGGAACCAGGAAGAATTAAAAAATATAAACAGACCTATCACAAGTAATGAAATTGAAACCGTAATTAAAAATCTTCCAACAAACAAAAGTCCAGGACCAGATGGCTTCACAGGCGAATTCTATCAAACATTTAGAGAAGAGCTAACACCAATCCTTCTCAAACTCTTCCAAAAAGTTGCAGACAGAGAAACACTACCAAATTCATTCTTCGAAGCCACCATCACCCTGATACCAAAACCAGAAAAAGATATCACAAAAAAGGAAAATTATAGACCAATATCACTGATGAACATAGAGGCAAAAATCCTGAACAAAATACTAGCAAACAGAATCCAACAGCACATTAAAAGGATGATACACCATGATCAAGTGGGATTTATCCCAGGGATGCAAGGATTCTTCAATATGCACATATCAATCAACGTGATACACCATATTAACAAATTGAAGAATAAAAACCATATGATCATCTCAATAGATGCAGAAAAAGCTTTTGACAAAATTCAACACCCATTTATGATAAAAAACTCTCCAGAAAATGGTCATAGAGCGAACCTACCTCAACATAATAAAGGCCATATATGACAAGCCCACAGCAAGCATCATACTCAATGGTGAAAAACTGAAAGCATACCCACTAAGATCAGGAACAAGACAAGGATGTCCACTCTCACCACTCTTATTCAACATAGTTTTGGAAGTCCTAGCCACAGCAATCAGAGAAGAAAAAGATATAAAAGGAATACAAATTGGAAAAGAAGAAGTAAAACTGTCACTGTTTGCCAATGAAATGATACTATACATAGAAAATCCTAAAGATGCCACCAGAAAACTACTGAAAGTAATCAATGAATTTGGTAAGGTTACAGGATACAAAATTAATGCACAGAAATTTGTGGCATTCCTCTACACCAACAACAAAAAAATCAGAAAGAGAAATTAAAGAAACACTCCCATATACCACTGCAACAAAAAGAATAAAATACCTAGGAATAAACCTGCCTAAGGAGGTGAAAGACTTGTACTCAGAAAACTATAAAACACTGATGAAAGAAATCAAAGATGACATAAACAGATGGAGAAATATACCATATTCTTGGACTGGAAGAATTAATATTGTGAAAATGACTATACTACCCAAAGCAATCTACAGATTCAATGCAATCTCTATCAAACTACCAATGGCATTCTTCACAGAATTAGAACAAAAAATTTTACAATTCGTATGGAAACACAAAAGACCCCGAATAGCCAAAGCAAACTTGAGAAAGAAAAACAGAGTTGGAGGAATCAGGTTCCCTGACTTCAAACTATACCACAAAGCTACAGTAATCAAAACAGTATGGTACTGGCACAAAAACAGAAATATACATCAATGGTAGAAGATAGAATGCCCAGAGATAAACCCACACACATATGGGCACCTAATTTATGACAAAGGAGGCAAGAACATACAATGGAGAAAAGACAGCCTCTTCAATAAGTGGTGCTGGGAAAACTGGACAGCTACATGTAAAAGAATGAAATTAGAACACTACCTAACACCATACACAAAAATAAACTCCAAATGGATTAAAGACTTAAATGTAAGACCAGACACTATAAAACTCTTAGAGAAAAAAATAGGGAAAACACTCTTTGACATAAACCACAGCAAGATCTTTTTTGACCCACCTCCTAGAGTAACGGAAATAAAAACAAAAATAAACAAATGGGACTTAATTAAACTTAAAAGCTTTTGCACAGCAAAGGAAACCATAAACAAGACAAAAAGAGCACCCTCAGAATGGGAGAAAATATTTGCAAATGAAACAACAGACAAAGGATTAATCTCCAAAATATACAAACAGCTCATGGAGCTCAATATCAAAAAAACACACAATCCAGTTAAAAAATGGGTGGAAGACCTAAATAGACATTTCACCAAGGAAGACATACAGATTGCCAAGAGGCACATGAAAAGATGCTCAACATCACTAATTATTAGAGAAATGCAAATCAAAACTACAATGAGGTATCACCTCACACCAGTTAGAATGGCCATCATCAAAAACTCTAGAAACAATAAATGCTGGAAAGGGTGTGGTGAAAAGGAAACCCTCCTGCACTGTTGGTAGGAATGTAAACTGATACAGCCACTATGGAGAACAGTATGGAGGTTCCTTAAAAACTAAAAATAGAACTACCATACGACCCAGCAATCCCACTACTGGGCATATACCCTGAGAAAACCATAATTCAAAAAGAGCCATGTACTACAATGTTCATTGCAGCACTATTTACAATAGCCAGGACATGGAACCAACCTAAATGTCCATCAACAGATGAATGGATAAAGAAGATATGGCACATATATACAATGGAATATTACTCAGCCATAAAAAGATGAAATTGAGTTATTTGTAGTGAGGTGGATGGACCTAAAGTCTGTGATACAGAGTGAAGTAAGTCAGAAAGAGAAAAATAAATACTGTATGCTAACGCTTATATACGGAATCTAAAAAAAAAAAATGATATTGATGAACCTAGCTGCAGGGCAGGAATAAAGAGGTAGACATAGAAAATGGAGTTGAGGACATGGGGTGGGAGGGCAAAGCTGGGATAAAGTGAGAGTAGCATCGACATATACACACTACTGAATGTAAAATAGTTGACTGTGGGAAGAAGCAGCATAGCACAGGGAGATCAGCTCGGTGCTTTGTGATGGCCTAGAGGGGTGGGATAGGGAGGGTGGGAGGGAGGCTCAAGAGAGAGGGGATATGGGGACATGTGTATACATACGGCTGATTCTCTTTGTGGTGCAACAGAAACTAACACAGTATTGTGAAGCAATTATACTCCAATAAAGATCTATTAAAAAGAAAAAAAAAGACTTGATGCCACAAAAGGCTGTGTTAGTGGATGTTGCCGGAGTTCTTTTCCTCCTGCATTTTCTTGTATTGGTTTGTCTCTGGAAGCTGTGGGTCCAAATCTACACTCCCCATTATGATCATGAGTTGATTATTCACCTTTGAGTGTGCTGCCTCGGTAGCTAAGAGATGGGGCCGGGCAACTAAGGGGCTTGTTAGATCACTGCTCCAATGGAGCCAAGTGAGAGCTCCAGCCCACAGAATCGCTAGGCTCAGTTCCTCCAGCCACCCCACAAAGGCCTGGGCTTGGCCACAGAGGCATTGAGTTAAGGTGCTGGTGAAGTTTCCATGCCACAGTGCCAAGAGAAGAGCCTTAAAAATCATTGCTTCACTGGTAGTAGCGAAGAACTTCATTAAAACTAAGTAGTAGATGTACGTAGTTCCACTTAGTAGTGCAGAGTAGAGAGTAGTTGTACCTACAGGGTATAGAGAGAAGTGAATATCTGAGAGCATCCAGAAGGCTTCACAGGAAAGGAGATATTTGAACTGGGTCTGGAGAGAAGCAAGATAGCACTGTTGCCCTGTGGAGAGAGAGACAAAGCATGAGCCATGAAACCCTACAGTGCATTCAGGTTTTCTAGGGGACTTAACTTTTTTTTTTTTTTTTTTTGGCTGCGTTGGGTCTTTGTTGCTGCATGCAGGCTTTCTCTAGTTGCAGCGAGCGGGGGCTACTCTTCGTTTCGGTGCTCGGGCTTCTCATTGCAGTGGCTTCTCTCGTGGCAGAGCACAGGGTCTGGGCACACGGGCTTCAGTAGTTGTGGCACGCGGGCTCAGTAGTTGTGGCTCACGGGCTCTAGGCACAGGCTCGGTAGTTGTGGTGCAGGGGCTTAGCTGCTCCGTGGCATGTGGGATCTTCCCAGACCAGGGCTCGAACTGGTGTCACCTGCATTGACAGGCGGATTCTTAACCACTGTGCCACCAGGGAAGTCCCCACATTTTTTTTTAATAAAAGTAGAGATGATGACAAATTTCAGACAGTGAAGTAAAGAAAATTCTTTTTCAGACAACATTAGGAGGCGAGTGAAAGTTTAGCTGTTTGGATGCAAGAGGGGCAGATTGGCCCTGAGAGTCTGGCCCAGAGCGCTTTCTGATTGCACATTCTCTTACTTTCTTTTGGTTTCTGAACTCCCAGATTCTCTCAAATTCTAATTTTTTGTGTTTTGATGTGCAGTTGTCGTGGTGGCGTGGGGAGAGGCAGGAGAGAGGAGAGGGAAGGCACTCAGGTTCCAGGGAGCTGCGAGGCAGGTACTGGCTGCTCAGGGACGTCTCCTCTGTGTGAGGGAGGGAGGTGGGCACGGGCGGCCCCTCTGCCCCAGGACGGAGCCTGCAGCCCTCGCAGCTCCTTCTCCAGCCTCACCCAGCGTTGCCCACGCCTGACACTTGGCCCTGACCTCCCACACTGTGCAAGCCCAGCACACTGGGCTGTTCTGTTGAATGTGCCCCAGGTCTCCAGAGGGAAGGGAAGGAGGTAAAGGGAGGTGAACAACAGTCCCCGGAACCATACACGGCCGGCCACTACGTGTGTCCCTGTGAGACTGAATTCTCATTCACAGGTATATTGAGCTAAAGGGTCCTGTTGTGGGAAAGGGACTGCAGGTTGGATTTCATGACTTTTTCACTGCAGGGGAAAGAGGCAAAGAAGAGTGGAGACTCCCCCATGGTCATCAGCAAATGTCCGCGTTTCATCTGGCCTGTCTGTGTAAATCTGGTTCCCTGCCCTTGACCCTGAACGACTTGATCCTGTCGGAAGGCAGTTGCTTTGGTGGCAGGGTGGTGCTCAGCAGCCGCCTGGGGTAGGGGGGCCGGGGGGGCCAGGAGGTGGCCGCCCGACTCCAATTGCGGCTGCTCTGGGTGAGCAGTGGCAGCGAGAGGTCCTGTGAAAATTGTCTGGGCTGCTTCTGCTGGCCCTCCTCCAACAAGAGCCGTTCACAGGCCTGTTCTCAGGCGGCCTCGTTCCAGAGGCTCTAACTGGGAACACAAAATGCATGGCTTTTTTTTTTTTTTTTTTTTTCTACCAACCTCAAAGAGGTCCTTTTATGGACAGACCAAGCCTGCCTCCTTTTTGAAAATTCCCGTTGAGAAGCTGACCTCCTTTGACCTGGGCGAGGCAACAGGTGATGACCCTCTCGGAGAGTGGGTGGTCAAAGCAGCTCTGCCTCTGGGGTGTCCGTGGAACAGAAGACAAAAAAAGCTTTCAGCCTGAAAGGGCACAGGCGATGCCTCGGGACATGCCCTTGAGTTTGGTGTTGCGTCAGGGCAGTAGGACTCCTGGCCTCACAGAGAAGTTGTGGCTGTTCCTAACCCTTGGGGAACTCACTGGGTTATGGTGATCGTGTTGGCAAACGGGAGAGCGGAATGTGTAACTACCCTTTGGGAAAAGTTCCTTGGGTTTTTACCCACATATACTTGGTTGCATTTGGCTTAAAAACTTACCCTCAGTGCAATCTCCTCTGTAGACAGTTGTGGAGAAGAGATTCTGAGTTAGGTCAAGACTGTCAGCATCACTGACTGGATGGGAAATGATACACTAGGTTGAAGAGATTTTTCTTAAAGACTGTGGTGTCTGGGATTTTTCAAATCTCCCAGAAAGCATTAATTTGATGTCGCTAATTTATTAAGACATAATTAAGCACTAAAACAGGAAATGAAATGAAATTCAAAATCAGCTCCAGCTACCACTCAAATGTCAGCAACTTGATGTACAGATCTTGTTTTAGGAAAGGACTAACAGACCTGGATCTATATAACAGAAAGTCAAAAGTTTTGTTTATTTTTGGTGCAAATGCTTTTGAGTCCGTTTTAATGGCATTCTTTAGCCATGTATTTAGATCTCTATATTTATTTTGTGTTTGAAGTGATAAAGAGGAAGGAAGCTACAAAAATGCTGGGCTCTTATATAGAAAACAAGTTTGTGGTTACGAAAGGGGAGAAGGAAGGGGGAAGGGACGAATTAGGAGTATGGGATTAACAGATGCAAACTACTATAAAATAGATAAGCAACAAGGATAGACTGTATAGCACAGGGAATGATAGCCATTATCTTGTAATAAGCTGCAATGGAATATAATCTGTGAAAACACTGAATCACTACGCTGCATACCTGAAACTAACATAATATTGTAAATCAACTATACTTCAATTTTTTAAAAATGCTGTGTTCTTTTTCTACTATTAGGAGATTTGGAGTAGATGACTCACTTATCCCTTTTGTGTATTTTCATTCTACTTTCAAACACATTTTTGTTTTATTTTTTATTCTGTTAGACTCTCATTTATTACACATATATGTATATTAAAAAAATTTAATAGGTATTTAGCACTCATACAGTGCCTTGCACTAAATTAATCATTTCAATTGGTGTTATAAATCTGGAAGACACAAGTGGTTATCACAAGTTATATAAAAGACCTAAGGAAAAAAACAGTGCCAAACACAGAGTTCTTATAGACTGTAGAATTTAAGTGTGTATTATTTCACCCAGACAAGAAGCCGACAAGGCAAGTATCATGGCTTCTGGGAGTTGACCCAGAGTCAATCCGAAGTTGAGTCAAATCTCATCCCCAAATCATTTGACTCCTCCTCTTTGCTCTTTTAGCCATTGGTAAGGAGCCTAGGGAAAATCACTGGCAATTAAAAAAAAAAAAATTCTTACAGTGCTTGCTTGCTTCTGAAGAACTGAGCCCTGGTCTTGAGTGGCTGTTAGGCTCTAGATCACTCCCTACTGCCCTGTATATCCCAGTGTCTGCATCTGTGAAATGGGGATACTTAAAACACAAGTTATTCTGCAGCTATGTCTCAGAGGGTAACAATGACAGTTATTTACATAGAGATCATTCTTTATTGCTTGGAAAATTCTTTTTTGTAAACAAAGATATTATACAAAAGAGCATTGAAAGGTAAAAGACTGTACAATTGCAAGTGATTACTGTGCTTCACTTTTTAGAACTCCTGTTTCCCCAACAGTAAAAAAGATGGCTTGTAACAGTCTCAAATATTTAACAGGAGTTTGGAAAGTCACTCAGTGTCACTTGGACAGTCTTTTCTGAGCTAAAGAGATGGTCATTCAAAACATTTATAGAGCATCTATTATCTGTTAAGCATTGTGTTAGGTACAGGACAGGTGAGCAAAATCCTTAATCCTTTGATCTCGCCTCCAGGGACTCACATCTTCACCTCACTTCCGCAGTCCATAGTAATTGTTACACCGTTAACCTTGGCAACTGAACTTTTAAATTTCAATATCCCACATTTTTAATGTTATCTTAATGCAAACCAATTAATGTTATTGAAATCCAAGATAAAAATTGTTCCGTATCACACTACCTAATTTGCCTGTGATATCATCTACTACTTGTCCATATGTTCATCAATTTTTGCATATTTACAGTATTAATATCAATAGAGTTCTTCAAGCTGTACTTTGTCACTTAGTATTATACCAGAAGACTTTATTTTTAAACTTTCCTAGTTTTTCTTTTCTGCCTCTAATAATCTTGTTCTAATATACTTTCTCTGTCCACTGTGGTGGATATAATGGTGGATATTTGCTTGCTTAATATCTATTCTAATCTCCTTCTACTTTTCTTCCTATACTAAAAAGGCTTGAAAACTAAACAATGACATTTCCCAGATGCCCTTGAAGCTAGAGCTTATTGTGATTTATGTTCCAGCACACAAGTTACCAGGGCAAATTTAGGCACTGGACAGGAATGATAACCTGAGTCAAAGTCCTCAGTAAATGAGAGAGTGATTGGAGAGTGGTGGACAGCAGAAAAGAGGGAGGAAGGATGATGGTGTGAATCTAAAACACGAAAAGTTTAGCATGAGGTTGGGAGACGTTCAGAAAGTGTGGGCATTTTATGAAATGGCCAAGGGTGCCCATGACCCTCTATTGCCTTTCTCCCCTGCCCCCAATGCTTTCATTTCAGTACCTGAGGGGAACTTCAGCTCAATGTAGCTGCTATTCCTGTAGATTCCAAAGGGCCAAATTCTATCATTGAGCCTCTGCTCACGCTGCTTTCCCAGTGCCAAAGCCCAATCCCTTCTTCTCAGTTTACACACTTCATGGTCAACCAGAAGCCTTTTCTCTTTCATGATTTCCTTGTCAGTTGTGACTCTAAGAAGTGTGTGCCGTACATGAATATCTAACACAGCTTAGTTGTGCCTTCATCACAGACTTCCGTTTATTACTACTCTTCAATGGTTTAGTAGATCTTGTTACACAACAGTAGTGTCAAAACCTCATTATTCTTCTCAAGCCTTCTACCCTATCAACTCCCCATTCTTTTTTCACTCTTTCATTTCACGGAGAAAATAAAACATATCAGTTGAAAGAATCCCTCACATTTCTCCCTCCTCACAATCTTCCTTCATGTCTTCTTATCAGGGAGGAAGAGGTACCCCTCCATGTGTCAAAGACGCACATCCTCTACTGGCATCCAGTTCTTTTCATAATTTCCTGAGCATCTAGATGTTCCAGCACCAGCCCAGGTGCCATGTAGAGGGTGATGATCTACACAAACATGGTCCCTGCCCTCAGAAGTTGAGAATCTAGTAGAGAACAGGTATTTGGTTATTATAAATAGGATGAGTGTAAAGTCACACAGGGATTCTCTCTCCTCCTGCCTTCTTGGAAACTGCCATTGACCAACCCCTACCATCGTCACTAACTCCAAGCGCTTGCTTTTTATAACATCCCCACGATTAGTATTTATGCTTGCCGCTTCACCTTAAAAGTAAGATAAAAATTCCTTTATGCCTATTTCTCTCTAAATATAGTCCTACCTTGTCTTCCATTCCCCAGCAAAACTTCTAGAAAGAGTTGCTTATAATCACTGTATTCTTTTTCTTACATCCTCCTGCAGCTTGGCTTCTGAAACACTTCCCACCTCCATCACCAGATCCCAGGAACCTCTCCCACCAAACACAATGACTTTCACGTTGTGAACACAGCGCGTATTTTTCAGTTCTTGTTTGACCTCTCGGCAGTATTTGAAGTTCTTTATCATTCCCTGTTTCTCCAAACCCTCTTTGTTTAGCTTCAGGCACTCCACAATCTTAATTCGTCTCTCCTCTTTTGCTACTCTATTTCCATCTTCTTTGGAGGTTCATTTCAGCTGTTAGACCTCAAAGATTCAGTTCTCCCCTCTTTTCATGTGCTGTTTTCCACCTAGGCAATTTCATCCATTCCTGAGCCCTAAATTAACATCTTCAGAGAACTGTTCCACATTTATACCTCCGGCTCAGATCTTTTCTCTGAATTTCAGACTAGCATACCTAACAGAGCTTGGGTAATTTCATCTGGGAATGTTTCACAGAATTCTTGACCAGCTTAAGGTCTCTTACAGTGCATTCCCATTTCACTTTGTGTTTTTCTATCTACTTTATTGTGATTTTATTATGTCTTCTTCCCTGAAATGTACTCTGTGAGGGCAGGAACCCCGGTACGATATCTATTTTATTCATCACTTTACCCACGGTGTCTAGCAAAGTGCCTGCTTTGTAATTACTATTTATTGAAAGTCTGAATTGATCAATTTAATGATTTTCATTTAAGCCATTGTAGGAGCTGTCTGTTTTAAAGGACATCAAAATTAGTGTATCTCTCATCTTTTACAATATGATAGCCCTTTAATAACTGATACTTTTGTGAAATATTTATAAAAACAAATTACTAAAAAAGTGAAGCCAGCAATAACAAAAAAGACATACAAAATGCAAGCCCCAATTTTTCATTATTAGATACAGCAGACTTGTTTTTACTCCATGGGATAACTGTAAAGGTTTCTAAATGTTTACTCTAAATTTCTGCAATTTTCCTGATGCTGCATGGTGACAGCTCACAAACCAGCATTAGACAGCTGACCATACTTTGAGTAGTGCTGGGTCGGATGACAGAGGTGGTCATACCTCTCAATTTTTTTTGCATTTGCATCTTTCCCTGATCATTTTATTTGCCAAGGAACATTAGAGAAAAGTCCTTTTTGTTTTTGCAAAGCAAGCAAGGAGCTGCTTCTCTAATGGTCAATGAATTGAGTATCCCTCATAGTTCAAGTTGTTGTAGAGGGTACAGATGTCACAGATGATGGTCTGGGGTGGTGCAGGGAGCATCAGTGCACACGTGTACCATGGAGACTGCTCGAGCCTTTTGCTGCATGGTTATCACATGGCCTCGACAGTGTGACCACTGCGTCAGTGCCCCCTATTGTGCAGCCTTATCCTTGGCACTGAGTGCCTTCAAACCAAAGACTTCCTGAAGATACCTGCATCCTTTCGTTGTTTATCAATACTACATTCAGAACCCCTCAAACACTACAAATATTATAGCCGTTAGAAAACTCTTGCATTATTTCTGCTAAACATATGAGAACTGCAACTTCTCATGGAATTGCCAAAATTTTTTTTTCTAGGACCAAATATCCATGACACTAAAAGTTCAGGGTGATGATATCTATAGTTTTCCCACATATTTTTTAACAGTAAGACTATGGGGAAGTTTCAACCTCTTCCCCTTGTCAACTTTGGAATATTTCTCTGTTTAATATTTGAAGAACTAATAAAAGCCCAGCCTCACACTGGAACCTCAGATTATCTCAGGCAGAAATTGCTGGACAGAAGCTGTGTTTTTAATATCTTATTAAGGTTGCCAGGTTTAACAAATAAAAATACAGGGCACTCAGTTAAATTTGAACTTCAGATAAACAACAAAAAATGTTTTTAGTATGGATGAAGCACATATCCATTGGATGGGACACTAAAAATGTATTCTCTGTTTATCTGAAATTCAAGTTTAACTGAGTGTCCTGTATTTTATCTGGCAACACTGTCTTGGGTAAATTATTTTATTTAGATGGGCGCTTTTTCCTATGTTACCACTGTGGGTTTTTTTGCTGCTGTTGCTTGTTTCTTTTTTTGTTTTTGGACTCTTTTCTTCACTATTTGAACACACTTTTTAAAAGGCTCTCTGCCAATCCCCAGCTCATTATCAATGACATCATTAGCATCACCATAGCTCTAAATTATGTTGAAACAGGATTAGAACTACTGACAAATTGTAAAGACAAGAGGCTCCCAAGGAAGTTAGGATCAAATTATGATCAAGAAAGGAAAGGAAGGAAATGCCAAACTTAGCCTGTAGATAATGCCCAGCATAGTGAATGCTCTGTGAAGGCAGTCAGACACGAAATACCCCTGGGAGGCCCATGGGCACTCAGCCTCGCATTTCACAGATGGAGAAACTTGAACACAAAGGGAGTTAGTGACTTCTTGAGGGGGCAGGAAGCAGCTGTATAAAGGGATGGGGGAAGAGAAGAGAAAGAAAATCTTCTGAAAGCCAGTCTTACCTGGCAGGGTGTGGAGAAGGCAGACATCACTGAAATGTGGATATTTTATTAAAATATTTTTCTTCTAGACGAGTGGGAAAGTTTGGTCTCTACAATCCCACCCTTTATATGCACAAATCGCGGAACCAGCACAGTCTAAAATTTGGAAGGGATGTTAGAGAACATTCATCCCAATTCCTTCATTATATTGATGGAAGAATGGAGGCCAAGGGTTTGAGTGACTTTAACCAAATTGTATAACTTGTAGGACTCCGCCTGGGTGTAGGCCTAAGGATGTCTACTTCTTAATGTTTTCATCCAGCTACTTTTTAATTAATAATTGATCCATAAACTATAAAAAGAAAGCCAGGGTGAGTTTTTTTCAACCAAAGAAAGTGACGTCAATAAATTGGGGCATAAAAGGGTCTTAAAATATCTCTCTTTTCAGTAAGTTTAGGAGCTGCCATGTAAGAATAAAGTCTGATCCTCCTGTTAAAGGGTAAATTATAAAAGAGATATGACTTATGCAAGTATAAAAAAAATGTCAAATATTTGATTTAACTAATTAATTAATGAGGGAACCAGTAAGATGTTACAATTGATTTAAATGGTAGTTTGACATACAGAGAGAATATATTATCTACCTGAGTGCTAAGGACTGAATTGTGTCTGCCCCTCACAACTCCCACCCAAATTCGTATGTTAAAGCCCTAACCCTTCATATGACTGTTTGGGGTTAGGGCCTTTACGGAGGTGATTAAGGTTAAACGAAGATTTAAGAGTAAATCCTTGATCCAGTAGAACTGGTGTCCTTATAAAAGAGCAAGAGATACCAGCGCTCACTCTCTCCCTGCCATGTGAGGACACAATAAGGCGGCAGCCACCTCCGAGCCAAGAAGAGAGCTGTCACCAGAACGTGACCATGCTGGCATTCTGATCTCAGACTTCTAGCCCCAAGACCTGTGAGAAAACAAGTTTCTGTTGTTTAAACTACCCTCTCTATACTATTTTGTTATGGCAGCCTGAGCTAACACACTGAGAAATCCATTTGCATTGCCTTGAACAGGAATCATTTGCATAGCTATGGACAGAAACATTAGCAGTTTTGTACGGTTAACTTCTCTCTATAGAGTTGTAGGAGCCTAGTCAAAGAGAGACAAAGGCACACAACCCTATAGAATTAGATAATCCCCATAAACTACATCATTCCATGGAAAGGCTATCTGATAATCTCTTTTAGCCATTTAAACATCTTCTATAATTTCCCCTCACGATTTTTATGAAGATACATCTGTAGGAAAATATTTTACCCTTGCTACTTTGAGCCCGCTTGCACTTCACTGGAGGTCACTCCATTCCTTACAGCACACTTTTTACGGGCTTCTATGGACAGAGAGCTCTACCTACTTCGCTTTCCTCCATTTTCAACTTTTTACTCTCCTCACTCTCCATCCTTTTCTGTGATTGAAAGTGTTAATTACATTTATCTGCAGTTAATTTGTATAAAATAAATATAAAACCTCTTTCCATTGGAAGATTGAAACACTTCCAAAATCAATAACCAGTTTATTTAGGAGAAAGAAGAGGAAGACTCTTTCCTAAATGTGTCGTACTTCTCAGAATTAAGAGGCATCTCAATAGATAATTTTGTTCTTCATATTTAAGTACCTAGAAGATAAAGTTTTATTTAAGCTATTCAAAAATGATTGAGTCATCCTGTTTCTAGATGATTCATAATAAAAATTTTATAACTACTGATAGAAATATAAATATTCTTATTGTAATGGTACTCATCCTTAGAGAATCACAGATTTAAATTTTTGAAGAAATTTAGAGATTGAAGAATATTTTCTCACCAATTTTTCATTCCTTTTGTATTACTCTTCAGAAAAATTAAGACTGCTTAAATATTTTTGATTATCTCAACACAAGAGGAATTCCTTTCTCTTGTTAAATAGCTCCAAAAATAATCATAACTCCCCCTAAGCCTTAAAACATTAAAAATATACTACTAATGCAAAATAATTTTAAGAACTTAGAGAAAGCTACTATTTCTCTGGTATGATAGCTACCAATTACATATATTAATCCATCTGTTACAATGAAGCTCTTCCAAGATTATTTCCATCTTCCGAATTCATATCATCTAATGATGAGAAGTCTAGATTGTGGAATATATATATAGGTTACTAAGAAAGCTTTCAATTCTGCTTAATTTAATCTTCATGTGACTTTGGCTTCTCTATAAAATTCCACTTATTTTCTAGACTTTTATGGAGATTTATAATGACAATATTATAAATATTTTATATGAAAATGATTATAATTATTCTATTTAGGAAACCTGTAACTGTACTTATGGAAATTAAAAAACGCATCCTCTAAAGTTAACCAATGAGTTCTTTGTAAAGTGTATCTTTACAAACTCATTGATTTTAATGTATTTTTGTATATCCATCCACTGCTGTTCTTCTTTTTCTTTTATGTTCAAAATTTTCCATCTTTGGCCAGTAGCATTTTCTTCAAGTTGGCTCCTGAGTCCCTTTGTTACAATTCCAATAGTCTTAGAAAGCTTTTACGTTTTTTGATATGGCATATTCCATCTTGTTCATCCTAGCCCAGGCCTGGAATCAGCCATTTCTTTCAAGCCCTGGTTTCTTCTTTAGGAGGAAAATAGTAGTATTATTATTGTTTTTTTTTTGGTTGCGCTGGGTCTTAGTTGCGGCAGTCTCCTAAGCTGTGGCATGCAAACTCTTAGTTGTGTCATGCATGTGGGATCTAGTTCCCTGGCCCAGGATTGAACCCGCGGCCTGTGCATTGGAAGGTGGATTCTTAACCACTGCACCACCAGCGAAGTCCCAAAACTAGTATTTAAATTGCATAGTCCGTCTGCCAACATTAACAATATTACAGAATCAATCCATTATTCTAATAACTGGCAGAATGGAAAAGAATCAAACATCTATATTGCTTTTCAAGAATAAATTGTACCTCAGGATAACCAAATAAGTGAACATTCTTCTTTATGAGAAGATTTCCAATTAATAAATGCAGAAAGAATGGTAGAATTGGAATGTTACCATTTTCAAGACCCTAATGAGATAATGGATTTAGACAGTTATTAAGTAGAAAGTTGTTGAACAATTTATAATGGATTGGGCTGACAATATCAATCATTGATCAATTGAACAATTACAATGATAAAACAAAAAGAGGGATAACCATAAAATATGTACCTTCTGATAGGATGTAACAGGAAGTACAGAACATCACTTATATAATGTCTCTCTCCCCTTCCCCACCAAAAAAAAAACAAAAAAACTGGAACCAAATCAAGCCTCTAGATCTAACTACCAGTTTGCTAATATGCTGGAGACAGTGGACCATGTTAAATGACACAACAAGGGCACAATTCTACATCCTGTTTTCCTAATAATTTCCTAAATTTTAAAGAACTAAAAAAAGGGGGAGAAGGAACTTATAGACTAAGAGAAACTTATAAAGCATATCAACCAAATGAGTGTGCAGACCTTGCTTGATCCTGATTTGAACAAAACAACTATACAATATGTTACAAAACAATCAGGGAAGTCTGAATATTTTTGATAATATTAGGGAGGGGATATGAGGATATATGTATACATATAGCTGATTCACTTTGTTATACAGCAGAAACTAATACAACATTGCAAAGCAATTATACTCCAATAAAGATGTTAAATTAAAAAAGAAGTTATTAATTCGATCATGGTATTTGGTTATATTTTTAAAATGAAAGAGTAGATATGAAGCAAGTTTAAACATGTGCTGATAATTGTTGATGGTGGAGGATGGGTTTCTGGGGTGTCGCTCTCTACATTTTGTAATCCCCCTATTTTTGTATGCTTGAAATTTTTCACTATGAAATACTGAGAAAATTTTAAATCCATGTATCCTTTCTTTTAAGACTTGTATTTCTAAGAATTTTGCCTTGGAGATATATTTGCATTTGTGCTGAACAACATGCATACGTGAATATGCATTGCAGTAGTGCTACAATATCAAAAGATTAGAAAGTATCTAAATGTCCATCACTGAGGTACTGCTTATATAAATTAAGGTATATCCATACACTGGAGTACCATGCAGTCTTTAAAAAAGAATGAGGTAGCATTAGATATAAAATTAGGAATGATCTCCAAGACATAATGTTAGGTGAAAAAAGCAAGCGGAAAAACAATTTATATATCCATATATTATTGACTCTGGACATAAATCAGGGAGCACATATTCTCAAGTACCATTGGAAGATATTTTGTCATCATGAGGAAAGCTGGTGTGAGAACTAAGCTGATACAAGGGCAGAGCTGAATGGATGTCAAAGGCATGGAGCTATTTCATTTTTTAAGTCAACTTGGTTTGCCATGCTTGCAGTCTAAAATAGCCTAATGAATGCATCAGGGCTAGTCCTGCATCACCAGGAGAAGATCACAGGAAAGGATTGGGGTTGGGATGTGGGAAAGACACAAATCACCTCTTCCAAAAAGTGACAAGTCAAGGAGAGATATTAAAATTTTTCATTGATAGCAAAGCACACTTTAGAGCAGTTTAAAAAAACTCCTTTAAAAGGTTACTAGTATAACCCCTGAAACAAATCTAGTACATTCAGGTGGGATATCCAAGATTTCTGTCTAATTTTCTGCCCTAAGATCTTCCTATCCACTCAAATGTCCAGAAGCGCATTCTGGTATCTATAACACATAGTGTGCTGGGCAGGACTGTAAAGGTTTTTTTTGAAACCTAAAATAAGCAAAAGTTTCCTTGTCTGATTTTTGCTCTAAACACTAACCCAACCTGAGTGTGTGTGCATGATTTATAAACCACAAAGAATTCTGGGCCAAGTTTCAGGTGAAACTTCTTTTTTCCCCCTGGTTTCAAGTTAGGCAAAAATCAATGTTTCGAGCCCATTAAAAGTGAAAGTTATTGAGGTCAACTGACAGGAATTCAGATATAAGATTTTCCAACTCCGGTCTAAGCAGCAAGCTGCATAGAAAAAAGTTCTTTTATTCAGATCATTCCAACTGGTAGGCATGATTCTCCACAGACAAAAGGGCTTTGCTTAGTTATTGTTTGTAAACTAAACTTTAACAAATTCGATCAGGTAACTCATCCAAAGCTAAGAAAGTTTAAGTCAAAAGGATCCCAGGATTAAATTATCAAAGCAAGCCTTTAGGGTGCTTATTTTAGGTGGTTTAAATGTAATCATTATTTACGGAGTTTGTAGACCTCCGATTTGGTCTACTAAGGAATAAAAATGGCTCAAGTCTCTTATTTGGCTTATTAGGTTCCAACATCTTCTCAAGGGTAATAAAGGAATCTCAAATAACATTCTTTCCAAAAGTTCATCCAGGCCTTTAAAGTCTCTGAATTGAAATTACTCTTTTATTAACCAGATTCATAGTCCTAAGAAGACACGTTTCCATGCTGATCTGCAGAAGAGAGAGGTAAACACATTTATCTCTGATTGTAAAAGGCAGGGAGTAGAAGTTATAAAAGAGGAGACTACATCACAGATGAAGGGCTCAGATTCCCAACCCAGGAGAGAGTTTTTTCCCTGCTCCAAAAGACTGAGTGGCTCTGAGAAATAGGTGCCTGCCCAGGTCAACTAACTAACATATATATATATATATATATATATATATATATATATATGTGTGTGTGTGTGTGTATATATATATATATATATATACACACACACACATATATATATATGTGTATATATATATATGTATATATATAGGTATATATATAAATAGGACCGCAAGCCCCACAATAAGCTTAGACAGGCAAGAGATAGGAAGAAGACCAGTAAGACAGGAGCAGGGCTACCAAAAAGGAGAGTGGAAAAAGAAAGATCAGGTCAGAGAGAAGGACTACCTAGAGCCTTGGAACCAAGGTCAAGTGTTCATATTCTTTTCTAATTAGAATGGAGAGTCACTGGAACATTTTTAACAAGCCACAGTCTCTCCTTGTAAAGTGATAAGTGTAACTACTTCAAAGGAGTGAATCATAGAGTGCCTGTTTCTTAGTAAGGGTTCAAGAAATGGTACTGTTGCTATTTTTTTCTGGATGAGAAAAGCACTGCCCACCTCATTGTTCTTTGCTCATCAGCACCATATTCCGAGAGCATCTTACTTGTCCTGTATCTCATTATGTCACAGTCAACTAACAAGTCCGAGAAAGCTACTTCTGCAGCGCTGTGTGGTACGGGAAGCTCCTGGAGGATGGGTGTGCAGTAAAGGTGGCTTCTCAGAGGTCTTACAACATCCCTGTTCTCTCAGAGTGGAGGGCACCACAGGATCACTAGTTTTTAATTGAAAAAAAAACCCTGCGGGTTTAATAGTAACTCCAAAATTGAAAATGTGACTTGAGTAAGCATCTTCAGTAGGGTGACAGCTCATACGCTCCCCCGGACCCCCAGGAGATTTCCTTAACCCCACTTATGGGTCAGGCAACAGCAACGTGTTTTTCCTAATCTTCCAGCCTGAACCAAATTAATAATGTCATAGTTCATCTTCTGTGAAAATACATGAATGTTTCTAATACTATCTCACATTGTTATTTTAAATAAGGATTAAATGACTGTTCCAGAAGAATCATTTGTGGTTCAAGTAGTCTACCCTTGGCCAACAAATACTTTTTGAGGGTTATCACCAGCCAGGCATTAAAGTTATTTAGTACAGTGGTTTTACACTTTTTTTTAAGGCAGAGACAACTTTCTTCAAGCAAAATCTATCAAATCAATCCAACCTGTGAAACAGACCAACATGAAGCACCTTTTGTGAAAGCAGGGATGGGGTCTCAGGCCTGAGATGGGACTCTCAGATCAGCCATTGCTTTCCAAGGGGATCCCTGAAGGGTTTGGAGGAATTTGAGCACATTTGAAAACTAGTGCCCTGGGTGAAATTCAGATACTGACAGAAAATAGATTTTTAAAAAAATCACTTGGGAATGGTGGCCCAAATGTTAATCCCTCGTTCTTTTCTCTGTATAAGATTTTGTGTGTGGGGGGGGAGGGTTATGAATTATATATCAAATCCTTTATAGTTTTAACACTTAATGTGCCTTTTTAGTCAAAGTTCCTACAGTCTACTGTTCACATAGCTATCCTGAACCTTCTAGGTCCAAGAAGCCCCATCCCCTTTCAATCACTCATCACTGCTGCATCCCACCAATAGCATCTAGGAAATAAAATCCCACCAGGTGCAAGACTCCTTCACAAATGTGCATGAGAGAGTCAACTGACTGCTAATGTACCCCCAGTGAGGTTGGACTGATTTAAGTATGTTAAAAGATAAACCGAGGCCTGTTAAAAATTTTAAGAGCTTATTTGAGCAAAAATCGATTCAAATCAGGCAGCACCAAACCAGAAGTGTTTAGTAGCTCTGACAAGAGCTGGGGGAAGTCTTTTACAGAGAAGAGGTGGAAGCAAAGAAAGGAAATTATTTGATTGGCTGTAGCTTAAGTGCTTACCTTATTGGAAGAAAGCTAGTTGGCTGTGTGTGATTGGTTGTCCATTAGGTTCCAATTTTTTCATCTTGAGGCATTTACAGGCTTAGGTTTTGTTTGCTTACAAATGCTGCGAAGGCATTAGAACCTCCTCAGTCTAAGGGGCTCCTTACTTACTTAATTTAATAAGCAGGAACATGGTGGGTGGCAAGTGCTGTGATTTTAAGTTCTTGCTCTCCCACTTACCAATAGTCGGACCTGAGGCAGGTATTTTAATTTCTCCAAGTTAGCTGTCGTTTCCTAGTACACAAAAGAAGGATAATAAATAATACCTTTCTTACCCAAGAATGGTATGCAGCCAGTACTCAATAAGTGCAGGTTTCCCCTTTTCACTCTTTCCTTTTCCGTTGTGTGGCACAGTGGTTCCCTCCTGCGAGCCTGCAGGGATGAGGGAGAGCTGGGGAAGGGCTGTGCCACGATTTGTAAACTATACCCCCTGTTTTCCCATGTATGCAGCTGCTGTTGAGCAAAGAAAATAAAAATTCACTTAAAGTGTTTATCAAATTCAAGGTAGCCTCTTTTTTAAAAAAAAAATTTAATTTATTTAAAAAATAACATGCATCTCCACTCATGTAGAAGGCCACAAAATAGGTTGATATTAAGAGGTCCTTTGACTTCTAAGGAGTGGAAACAGCTTTCGGGTGGAGCAAAAGGGCAGCCGCAGAGCTCTGGGCCTCGCATTAAATCCTGCTGGCTTCGTTTCCTCTGGTAGCACCCTCTCCACATCTCTCATTACTGGTTATCAGTGGGTAGGTAAGGACGATAGCTTTGCTTTTCTCCACATTGCCTATCGTGTTTCCTGGCTTCCTGCCCCTCCTCCTCCCTGTCTAAGCCCCTCGAGAGCACATCTTAGGAGCGCGGCCGCAAGCAGGCCACTGAGTCACAGGCTCCGTGGTGGCGTGGGCCCTGCTCCCGACCCGGAGACAGCCCCGTGGCTGTGTCTGATTGCTAATGAGCCTTCTGGAAGCTGCGCCTTCTCATCTGCACCGTTTGTTTTTACAGGGCGCCGGTATAGACTTGACACGTGTTTTCCTTGCCTCCGAGGCCTCCGAAGGTTTTCCTCTCTCAGCCTCGCTGTCTCCTTTTCTTTTGAGACTGTGTGGGAGCTAAATTTAAACTTGATTAACAACATTTTAGCCCAAGGAGGGTCAGCATACTATTTTCATGTTAAATGCTGCCCTTTCGGGGGTTCTGTTTTAAGACACAGTAGGCCCTCACGATGGGAGCCCTTCTGATTTTGTTGCTATGGTGTGAAAGACAAAAATAGCATAAAGCCTTGTGTCCTTTGATTCCCATCAGAGATGGAGGGGGAGTTGATACCCTTTTGTGAGAATATAGTCTACTCTTGACAGAGATATTTGACAAACCTCACAAATACTTTTAGTAATGACATTTTGATACTTTACTTCTGAATACCTTCTTCCACTCAACATTTGGGGTCCAGTTTGATGTCATTTACTCAGGTAAACTCCCTGACTCCCCAGATATGTCAAGTCCGCTCTTAGGGATCTCTTTCTACACCCAGGAAGCATGGTCTAAGGCCTGATTAAACCATTATTCATCATCTGCCTTCTTCCGTAGCCTGTAAGCTGCACAGATGGGGCATGGCTTCTCTGGCTCTCTACCAAAGGGAATGAATATATAAACGGACACTGGCCAGATCACATAAGACAGTAGAACTCTGACCCTCAACCTCTGCAGCAACCAGTTCCGGAAGTCAAACTGCAACTTCTTTTTTTTTTTTAACTTTTGGGTTTTATTTATTTATTTATTTATGGCTGTGTTGGGTCTTCGTTTCTGTGCGAGGGCTTTCTCTAGTTGTGGCGAGCAGGGGCCACTCTTCATCACGGTGTGCGGGCCTCTCATTATCGCGGCCTCTCTTGTTGCGGAGCACAGGCTCCAGACGTGCAGGCTCAGTAATTGTGGCTCAAGGGCCTAGTTGCTCCGCGGCATGTGGGATCTTCCTAGACCAGGGCTCGAACCCGTGTCCCCTGCATTGGCAGGCAGATTCTCAACCACTGCGCCACCAGAGAAGCCCAAACTGCAACTTCTTGATCCAGAATGATCAGGAGAATCATCAGGGCTTGGTTGATGCCTGCCAGCTTCTCCAGTTTTGTCCCCATACCCAAATCAGGACCAAACAGAGAAAGCAAAATATGCTCCCCAAACTCATCACATAGGATGCTTCACTCCCAGTCAGCCCCTCTCCAGCTTCCCCCAGGCCTAAAGCCTTCCTTTTTTTCACTATATTGCTTTACCACTCCCCTGCCTGCCTTGGAGTCAACTAAACTTAAGTGATGGTGGCCGATTCCCTTGCAATAGCAAACTCTAAACAAATGGCCTTTGTTTGTTCTCATTTGGATGGTCTTCATTTATTTCCACACTCTAACCTTGTACTCAGGATAGTGTCTAGCACATAGCAGGCACTCAAAAGTAATTGAATGAGTGAAAGAGTACTCATCAATCCATTACTGGATTATAGTTCAATCTTCCTGAACAGAAAATTCAGGAGCCAAGAGGACCTGGGTCTTCACCTTAGGTCTTTATGTATCTGACTTAGGTCTTTAAGTATCTAAGGCTTTGGGAAAGTCACTCACTGAATCTAGGTATCATTTTCCTCAAGCTGTAAACTAGCAAGTTTTGACATGATGTCCATGTTTCAAAGATCTCTCATTAAACCTCTCTCTACAGCTGGGAGCTCAGGATATCCACCTAAACTTCTCCACATTGTGCTTAAAGAGAAAACGTACTGAGTGCTTTCTCTGATAACCCACCCTAGCTGACTCATGGAGAGAAAGAATAGCTTTTAAGGAAATGAGTTTTTTCCTCCTGAATTAGGACTCGGTGAGCCATGATGTGTGCAGGGAAAGAGCAAGATCGTTTTTGTTATTTATTTCGTAATCTGCTAAAGATCCTGGGGAAAGCATCATGCTTTCATGTTGGAAGGCCATACTGTTAAGCTCTCTGCCTCTGCTTTCCTTCAACTTATTTCACTTGGCTAGGATGTTCCCTCCTCCACTCCAGCAATGCAAACTCTTCCAACTTCAAGGCCTACCTCACATTCCATATTCTACATGAACTCTTCCCCAATTTGTCTTGTTCCTGATAATCCTCCTTCTCAATTCTTATAAGACATCATTGGAAGTTCACATACAATCTTTTCAACTAGAATATAAATTGCTTGAAGAAAGGGATTGTATCTTCTGATACTTCTACATTTGGCCTAATATCTTTAAAAAGTATAAAAGAAAAGTATCACTGGATGAGCCAGTATTACATGCCAGCTGTTTTCATTTCTGTTATGTCATTGGGTTTCTGCCACAATCTCAGGTAATGGTTATAGATTCCATATTACAAAAGGACAGACTGACTTTCAGAGAGGGTAGGTGAGTTCTCCAAGGTCACCTGGGTAGCTGTGTTGGGTCTCAAAGCCAGATTTCCTGACCCCTGGTCCAGCACTACACAGTTTACCCCACACATGTTGATTACTAAATCAGTTCTTGTGCTTGTTGACAAATCCAGCTGAAATATCTAAAATGGTAGCAAATACAGACTGGAGGACAAGTTCCAAAGTTTCAAGTTATATTTTCAAATTCAACTGAAATTTTCAGTTGGTCACAGCATTTAAAAAAATTTTTTTTCCTAGATGTTTTGACCGCACAGACTTATGTCCATTTGTATGGCAGCAATAATGTTTGTCTTTATGTACTGAGTAATTTAAATATTCTGAAACTTTTTAATAGCTATTCGGTAAAAACCTAAAAACCAAAATAGGCAAATCAGAAGTAATTCCACTGCAATAGAAGCTTAGTTCAAAGTCAATGTATTAGATACTAGGAGATATTGTCACCTCTCATGATTTTTTCTCTTTTCACCTCCATAACAGGGATGTGAAAATAACTGGAAGAAAACCTAAAAGGAGAAAAGATTGAGTAGTATACAATTCAGTAGAGTAATTACTGTTAAAAGCATTTTTAGAAGGCTGGGGTGTAGAATTGGAATAACGCATTTTTTATTACTGGTCAGACCTTTACCAAAACAAGAAGTTCGAGCTCTAGAATACAAAGTTTAAACACCTGGGGAATTTAGAGACAAATAAGAATAGAGTGTAGAAATGTTTAAAATGATCAAAAATGAACCGGAAATTCGACTAAAGCAATTGTGATTATTTGGCCTATAGAATACAACTCCACAACTCTGAGTGAATAAGGGCCTCCAGGAGTATCAAGTACAATAAATAAAACAAATATGAGTGACTTTCTATTTCCACTGAAGACTACAAAAAACAGAAGAAATGGGCATATGTATAACTGTGTCTTTCCCTGGCTATACTCCCTAATACTTTACAGGTACTTCTCCCGGGGTACTCATCACTTTCTCTGTGTCTTGTCAGTCATCCTCCTCTCTTACTTTCAGGGGCTATTTTTTATACATCTTACATTCTTACATTCTTGCATTTAGAAGAAATGAAACCAATGGGAGAACAGCAGAACTGGAAGATGCAAAGAGGCCAAGTCCTGACTATGGTGATGTAGCGCTTGGATCCAGCCAAGTTTTAAGGTGGTCTGCCGTGGACTTTTCAAACCATGATTTTATAAATTCATATTTTTTCTTCATCAAGTTTGAATAGGAGGATTTTTAAAGTAGAATTATGGGTAGGTGACCAGGACCATCAGAATAATAACAATGTTTAGCTGGGTTTTTAATTGGCATCTATCCTAAGCCTGGTTTTCACTCTTCATGGTCTTCTTGTCTGATTTTCCTGTCCTCACAGTTTCAGTAACCTCTATGACAATGACTCCAATATCAGTCCCTATTCATAGGTCAGGACTTCTCCAGGCTTACACATCTAGCTGCCTACTGTCCCCTTCATGGGCACTTCAAACTCAATATTGTTAACACCACTTGTTTCCTTCTCCTTCAGACCTGTACATCCTCTCGTTTTCCCTACCTCATGTAAGGAATTCAGGCACCCAAGTCAGTCTTTTCTAATTAAATGATCTCCTCATGGGTGGGCATGATGTTTTCCTCTTGTTAGCAGTCCTAGCAGCATACCTAACACTTAATAGATACCTCCCAATTTTTTTGCTGAATAAATTATTAACAAAAACAGAATGAAGAAATGGTAAGACTGCTCTGTTATTTAGTGATAGCAAGAGCAGGTCTTAATCGAAAAAGAATAAACTAGAGGACCTCTTAGAATTCCTTCCAGCAAACTAACGTTTTTAAAAAATGACTCCTTTGCCTTGTTTTTAAAGTAAAGAGGTAAACCACTTTTACAGGTAAAAAGTGTTTTTGGTTGGTTGTTTCTTTATATTTCATTTCTGATCCATTTAACAAAGTAAGATGTCTAATTGGTGTTAATGCAATACAGTTGGTCAATCATAGACCATAGACTAGTCAATGGACTAGTTTCTTAATTCAAAGATTTGGAGTTGTCCTAAGTATCAATAATGCAACTTTGATCAAAAGTTGTTCTGAAGAAATACCTCTTTTATAAGTAAACTAGGAGGAGAAACAGGAAACTGGAGGAAGTAGACTAAGATGGGAATGGATGAAAAGACTATGGGAAGGTCTTAGTGGCAAACAACAAACAACTTCACATCAAAAAAAAAAAATGTATAACACAATTCAATATAAAGGGAGTATTGAGAGAAGAATAAAGAAATTATATCCTGGGGGAAGTTCTAGTTTGATGAGCATTCTCTAAAATTTATTCCCGAATATAGCATAACATGTTTTTGTTTAAAAGAAAGTTTATAAATTAGGAGTTTGGAATCAGCAGATACAAACTACTATATATAAAATAGGTAAACAACAGGGTCTTATTGTATAGTACAGGTAATTATATTTAATATCCTGTAATAAACCATAATGGAAAAGAATATGAAAAAGAGTATGTATATATATAACAGAATCACTTTGCTGAAGACCAGAAATGAGCACAACATTGTAAATAAACTACACTTCAATTATAAATAAATAAATGCAGAATGGGCTCCAAAAAAAAGTTTAGAGTAATTGTTTTAATTGCAACATTGTAAGATGTTAAGATTGACTTCTTGAGGTGTCTGTATTTTATTTTTTATTGTAATTGGGGGTGGGAGAAAGGAAGATAAAAAATAGTAAAATTTTCAGAAGCCTAATTTCTTCCCAGGGCAAGTTCACAAACTCTAGATTTAGGTTGGAAACGTTGCAATACCAACTACTCCTGTGTACTTATTTACCACACAAGTCTTGTGTTCTGCCACAAAATCCTTTCCTAGCTAGCATATTGCTCCCACAGTGGTTTTAACTCAGGACTCTGAGATGCCAGTGATGACCACCTCTGACCTGGAGAGGCTAATGGTGCTGAATAAAATCACCTGAGAGATCTCACACAAATTTCTTCACAAAGCAACCACTTCCCAAAAGGGCATTCATCAAATTCTTCAGTATACAACCTTAAGATCTAGCCTAGACCTAATTACCATAATCTTCTTGCCATTTTTTCCCTGTAGGACAAAGTCAAGATGCAGTGCTTGTAATCAACAGTAATTTCCTCTCCAGAATGCCATATTTGCTCAGAATGCCCACCAACATGGAGAGATGTGATGGTTCACAAAAAGGACACGAGAGAGAATGATTTATCTGGCAGCCAAGAACACAAACTCAGGCCTAATCTCTATTGCTTAGATGTAGAACAGGGCAATCAGGCAGAAGGCTCAATGAAATACAAACAATAGCCTGAAAAAACATGAATTACACTCTAATATCTTTTTGCTTGTGGGAGAATTCTCTGTGTTTGCTAGGTAGAAATAGCAAACAGATTTCTTGTTTCAGTCAAGAAATCTGGGACTCCGAAAGGACAAGTGAATACGATTGCAGCGGGGGTGAAAAGGTAGGGGAGATATCAGTAAATGTGGGCACACCATGAGGTCCCTTCAGAACCTCACTTTGGTCAGAAAATATGTTCATACAGTCACTCTAATCACACCTCCTCTCCCCACCATGGCTCTCATGCACATCACTCCCTAAACTTTACTTTTGTTGTACATAGTTATATGTATTCCTTTGTACACATCTATTCATATATATATTTCCGAGTTGGTTTAGATACTCCTGCTGGCTCTTGAGAATTTTAAGGTCAACCTTTATATCTAAAGTATTTTCATTCCTTCTCCCTTGGGTTACTCCATGATTCCTTTTTTTGAATCAATGTTACCGACTAAGCTGTCTCATTTTCAATCTCAGAGAATCCCTTCTGAGAATAATGAAAATGTTATGGGTATCTATAGCTATCATTATGACTATGAAAGAAGAGTCTGGCTAACATGGGTGTGATGACATATTTATATGCCAAGGGATATATGTTTTGAGGACAAAGCTACCAATTTTCTTCCCACTATTCATTTGTTTTTAAAATAAATATCTATCAAGTGCCTGGGTATTAAACCTAGAAAAGAAAAGGAGATTCAAAATATTAAGACAGGCTCTGACTTCTTTGTACTTTTGCTTTTAGCCCTCTTTTATTGATTAGGGCATCAGTTCTTTATTATTGCATAACAAACAACCTCAAAACTTAGGGGCTTGAGTAACAACCACTTTTTAGCTCACAATTCTGAAGGTTGGCAATTTGGGCTGGATTCAGCTCGATGGTTCATCTGGTCTCAGCAGGCTCATTCATGCCTCTGTGGTGAGCTGGCATGCTTGCTGGGGCACGAAAGCACCAAGGCTCAGAGCAGTGTGACGTCATTTCCACTACATTGTAATACAGTATTAAAATAATAATTGTTATTAAATAAGTAGTATATGATATGCTATTAAATAATAATTTAATAATTATTAAATAATATTAAACATAATAATTATTTTTTAAAATCTCATGCTTTTATGGTTTTAGTTTTTTACAGATAATCTTTGCAGTTTCTGGAAAGCCAGGGGCTCTTTATAAACATACATGAAATTATTGTTTTTCATCACAAGCGAATTGTAGCAAAAGCAAAGACCAGAGAGTAAAACTTTAGAAGCAAGCACTGACTCTGACGCTTTAACTCTTCTAGCTCTAGTTTTCAATCTGTTGTCTTATCTGCAAAATGGGGTGTCATGGACTTGTCTCCCACCCCAAATTAACATGTTGGAGCCCTAATCCCCAATGTGACTGTATTTGTAAATAGAGCGTTTAAGGAGGCAATTAAGGTTAAATAAGTTTGATCCCTCATCTGATAGGACTGGAGTCCTTATAAGAAGAGGGAGACAGTGGAGCGCACTCTCTCTCTGCACATGCGCACGGAGCAAAAGCCCTGAAAGAACACAGTGAGAAGGCAGCCACCTGCAAGCCAGGAAGAGAGTCCTCATCAGGAACTAGCCCTGCTGGTCCCTGGACATCTAGCCTCCAGAACTGTGACAAAATAAATTTCTGTTGTTTAAGCCACCCAGTCTGTGGTATTTTGTTATGGTAGCTTACAGTAACTAATCCTGTGAATTAAGATAATACATTTCGGAGGGATTTGTGGGGTTCAAATTAGATTTGCAAGTAAAAGAAATTTATAAACAAAAAAATCACACAGTAGCTAACTATGAGTAATATTTATTGATAATTAGAACTGGTAATTATTTATTCTTGAATTTAATAATGGAATTAAAAATTGCCGAGGGTATGTTAACAGGGTAGGGACAGGCTTGGTGTAGGGGTGTAGGATTTATGAGCCAGCGGAGATTGTCTTTCTGCATTGCTGTTGTTACTGACTCTGCACGTCGTGCAAAGAACCTGCCTAGTTTCAGGATGATGAGTGGAGGAACATTCATGCTTTAACCTATGATATGCCACTCAGGTACATTTCATGTCAACAGGGGACAAACGACTCCAGTGATCAAACTCCAAATTATAGAAATCATCATCAAAAGCTAAATGGATTTGCTTACAATGCAACACTTCAAAGACTAGTAAATCACATACATAAAAGTTGAGAAAACTCATAAGAGTAGATGGAAGAGAATTTTCTGAGATTAAAAAAAATTAATCATGTTCAGCTGATATGTTTTCCTGATGCTTTTCATGAACATTTACCATTGTATTATTTTATTATTATTATTTATTATTATTAATATTAATAATATTATAATAATTATATTAATTTATTATTAATAATATTATAATATAAATATAATAATTATTATTTATTATTAATAAATAATTTATTATTATTTATTATTATTATTTATTATTATTAGCAGTTCCCCTACAATCTCATTGTCACTATGAACTGGGTTTTAGAATATGGTTTAAAAGATGAGCTCCAGGGGCTTCCCTGGTGGCGCAGTGGTTGAGAATCTGTCTGCCAATGCAGGGGACACGGGTTCGAGCCCTGGTCTGGGAAGATCCCACATGCCGCGGAGCAACTAGGCCCGTGAGCCACAATTACTGAGCCTGCGCATCTGGAGCCTGTGCTCCGCAACAAGAGAGGCCGCGATAGTGAGAGGCCCGCGCACCGCGATGAAGAGTGGCCCCCACTCGCCACAACTAGAGAAAGCCCTCGCACAGAAACGAAGACCCAACACAGCCATAAATAAATAAATAAAATTAAAAAAAAAAAAAAGAATTGTCATTATTGGGCATATCGAGAATTTCATAAAATACTAACTCATAGGGCATTTAAAAAAAAATTGTCATTATTGGGCATATCGAGAATTTCATAAAATACTAACTCATAGGGCATTTAAAAAAAAAAAAAAAAAAGATGAGCTCCAGGCTCTGTCTCAAAATATAAAAGGTCAGCCCATAGTATTGGGTGTTTTCTTATATTTTAAGTGATACCTAGTTGGCTCTTTATCAAAACTTGAGGAGAAAACAGAAGTCCTATGGTAATAAAAATAAGATTGCGTCAGTTTTTTCCTTTCCATCTGGGCTGCCCTAGAGAATGGTGTGGTCACTGCAGCAGCTAGACTCCAGAGGCAGCGGCCAAAAACAACCCTTGGACACTGCATGGAGATGCTGGCCCAGGGGCGGCGAGAGGCAGTGAGCAGCCCTAGCTCAGTGACACCTTCCCCACTTCCAACCTGCCTGAAGTCCAGGTGTTCTAGGGTCCATGTGGCCAAGGGAAGAGGAGCTTCCGTCCAGGAAATAAGGGCACCATCTCCTTTCCTTTTCTATTTCAGCCACTCCCCTTGCCCCACTTGTTTTTTCGAATACTTGAAACTGCCTGGCTTCTCTCTTCCTCCTGAAAGGAAAAAAAGTCAATTCCAAAATGACATACTTGTCCAGCATCATTTTCTCCAAAGAGCTCAAAATATATTTTTAAAAACCTTCTTGTTTACATAGCTCTTGGAAAGATAGATGGCAAATATTAAGTTTACAAATAGGAAAATTTCCAGAAAAAGACTCTCCAGGGACTTTCATGAGAGAAAAGTTATAGAGTTGGACTGAGTTGTTTGAATGTTTTTCTCTATATTATATCCCATTACAAAATGCCTGGAAAAGTATAGTCTTTGTGTCTTGTACCTCTTACAAATTAAAAAACAGGATACTTAACATGAAGAAAGAAGGTATTATAGGTTCTTCAACAGTGTACTTCCAAAATTTCTAATGGGATATGGGCAAAGGATGGATATTATGGTACTCCTTTTCCCTCAAAAATGTCTAAAAATATACAAACTAATAAAAACATCCCAATGATTTATAAAGAATGATTTTTAAAATACATCAAGTTGAGGTGTGCATGCAGAAGGCCCTGGGTCTTCATGACTATTAAGTGGAAAGACAGGGAAGGATTGTGGTCTATTTGACATATACGATCTTTGGGACTTTTTAAGCCCAGCTGGTGAAGCCATGGCCACAACTGCTGGTTATTTCCATGAGTCATATTAGAGAGCTTAGACCAGTGCAATCATCAAAGAAGCTCTGCCTTCTGGTTAACTCTGTTTATAAATATATCACAGCTAGTTCCTCCCTGGGGCTACAGAAAAATTTGATTTGTTCTTTGGGTCATTTTAATGAAATGCTGACTTTCAGTTTGTGATTCTTGGCACTATCCCAATTGCTAATAAAAAGAATTAGGAAAGAGACCCCTCTAAATATATACCATCATCTCCTAAATATACACCAGTATCTGAGAAACACTCTCAATTCATCACTCTGGGATGAATTTGTTTATGTCTGTGTCTATGTAAGAGCCTACACATGGTCTTAGAAGGAATTATCAGACTCCGGGATCAAAGTGTATATTTCTTAATATGTAAACTAGTTTCACCAAGCCAAACAATCAAAATAGGCTTTGCTGCCTTGTAAGCAGGGACTTCAGAGCAATTTTGAATATCCAAGAAAGACAATCTTAGTAATGAGGCTAGAGAGAAACATTTTTTGTGAATGAATGCATAGAGACTTGTGTGATTGTAGGCAAGTCATTCACTCTTTCCAGGTATCAGTTTCCAAGATTCCTTTCAGCTTTAAAAATCTCTGCTTTATAGTCCCCTCAAATTGAAATTTTCAATTCCAAAATTATCACTGAGTACATAGGGTGAGCCAATTATATCCTAGAGCTGCAGGGGGTCAAAATATTAAAGAATTAGATATGGTCCCTGCCTTCCAGGATTATGCACCAGACAGGGCATCTAGATGAGAAATGATAAAATAACGATTCAGATTAAGGACACAAATGATAGCAGGGAGTTTTTAGCAGAGAGAGTAATGTGGACAGAAAAATAATTACAAAAATGTAATTCTTAAAGGATAGGTTAGATTTGAATTAAAAGTATTCAGTGTGTTCTTCCTCACTTAATTTCTTCTCTCCACTTTGGCATTTTCCCCTTACTGATGTCTTTCCTTCCGCTGACACTAATTGGTCCAGTTGTCACCAGTGTTGG